>NC_141135.1:96109875-96412568 GCF_053477565.2 Lygodium microphyllum
TAAAGCAAAGTTTTCAACTTTGTTTGAAACTATCGCAAAATGCAATGTCCATGGTCCTTCCAGTGCAATGAATCCCAAGAGCCCTTGCATGCGCAATGGTTGATGTACTAAAAAATTTCCTCAGAGGTTTGTGAATGTAACAACTGTTGATAGCTCTGGCTATCCTGTTCACAGAAGACGAGATGATGGAAAGACGGTCACAATAAAGGGTAATACTATTGATAATCGATGGATTGTTCCATACAATCCTTACTTGTGTAAAAAATACAATGCACATATAAATGTTGAGGTATGCTCAGCGGTGGCAGCTGTTAACTATCTGTATAAGTATATATACAAGGGACATGATCATGCAACCATTAAATTTTCTATTGGAAACTCACGGTTAAATGGTACGACCTTTACTAAAGTGGATGAGATTGAGAGTTATTTAAATGCACGGTATGTTTTTGCATCAGAAGCGTGTTGGACAATATATGACTATGCATTGCACAATGAGAAGCCTGATATACAACGATTGCAGGTGCACTTGCCTGATGAGAATTGTGTGGTGTTTCAAGATATAGACAATATAGCAGATGTTATGTAGAATGAAGATATCAGGAAAACTACTCTTACGGAATGGTTTGTGTGCAATCGTATTCATCTAGAGGCTCAAGCTATTCGCTATCAAGACTTCCTGGTGCATTGGGTATGGAATGCACAACGAAAGGTATGGACGAAGAGAAAGCGTGGAAATACGTGTGGTCGAATATATTTTGTGCCGCCCACATCTGGTGAGCGTTATTACTTGCGAATGCTCTTAACAGTGTCTCGAGGATATGTCTTTTGATGATTTGCATACTATTGGCAACATGGTGTACAACACCTTTAAGGAAGCTTGCATTGCAAAGGGCATGTTAGAGGGTGATGATGAGTGTGTTGTGTGCTTGGAAGAAGCTACATATGTACAAATTTGTGCCCAGTTGCATGCTTTGTTTACTGCAGTTTCGGTCTTCTGTGAGCCTACGCAGCCTGGTCAGCTTTGGGATAGGTTTATGTCACCAATGGTAGAGGATATTTTGTATAAGTTACAGCTAGAGCATGTGCATATATCTTCTGCAATTCTATAATAAGAGGCATCAAACAAGGCTTTATTGCATCTTCAAGATCTTTTACGATAGCATGGGTAAAGATTGTCTGACTTTGATGGATTTCTAGAACCTCGTCGAATAGATTCACAATTGTGTGCTAAACCTCTTTTAGAAGATGAATATGCATATGATATACTAGAGCAACATAGAGTTTGTGTTTCTACGGAGGCAATGTTAAATGACAGACATAGAGTTTTATATAATGCAATTATAGGTGCTATTGGTGGAAAATCTGGAGTTGTTTTTTTTTTTAATGGTCCCATTGGGTCTGGAAAGACATTTCTTTACAAGTATTTGCTTGCTAGGTTGCGCAGCGATCGGCATATAGCACTAGCAACAGCATCATCTGGCATTGCTGCTTTGCTTCTACAGGGCGGTTGTACTGCTCACTCGAGGTTTAAAATTCTATTGGATCTATGTAATCGATCCACCTATAATATTCCTGTTCAAAGTGATCTTGCTTAGCTATTCAAACAGTCAAGCCTTATTTTGTGGGATGAGGCTCCCATGATGCACATGTTTGCATTTGAAGCTATTGATAGAACTTTAAGAGATGTTATGAGATGTAATAAACCATTTGGTGGAAAGGTCACTTTGCTTGGAGGTGATTTTAGGCAGATCCTGCCCGTCATGATGAAGGGCTCCCGTGAAGATATTGTTAATGTGGCGTTATGTTACTCTCATTTATGGCAGTATGTTAAGGTGCTAAGGTTGTCTGGGAATATGAGGATGTCAACCATTGGAGGTATAATGGATAATGGGTTTATTAGTTGGATTCAAGGGATAGGGGATGGAGTGGGTATTATGGAGAATTGTGATAAGTTACATATTCCATCTAGCATGGTATTGAAAGGACACTCTATCGAAACCTTGGTTAATAAGATGTATGGTGAAGTGTCCATGGTGAGAGACTTTGGAGCATATTTCAGCAAGTGTGCTATACTTGCAGCACAGAATACAGAGGTGGCTTCTTTGAATCATCGTGCATTGCAATCGATGCCAGAAGAAGCTATACAATACTATGGTGTGGATTCAATTGCAGAGATGGGTGATAGCTCATTTTTATACTCTGTAGAGCATTTAAATACACTAGAACTTGGAGGTGGATTTCCTCCCCATCTATTGCTGCTAAAGATGAATGCACCTATTATTCTATTTAGGAACTTAAATCCAGCAAAAGGTTTGTGTAATGGTACACGATTGATATGTAAGGCATTCAATAAAAAGGTGATAGATGCTAAGATAATAACAGGGACAAATGTAGGGGAATGAGTTTTTATTCCTAGGATCACTTTTATTCCTAGCACCTTGCAATTTCCGTTTACTATGAGGCAGAGGCAATTTCCTGTTCGATTGGCGTTTGCTATGACGATCAATAAGTTGCAAGGCCAGACGTTGTCTATTGCTGGTCTTTGCTTAAAGACACCAGTATTTACATATGGACAATTGTATGTTGCATTTTCAAGGGTGAAATCCTCATGCAGTGTGAGGGTCTTACTGGATGAGAATGGAAGCATTGTGAATGTCACGACGAACATTGTGTACAAGGATGTACTTCAGAAGATGCAATAAGGTGCATTGCTTTTTTGCAGAGATGCATATAGGATGTATTTTTTGGAGGGTGGAATGATATGCTTGCATATTTGTAGAGATGTATCTGTTGAATTTTGACGGCTTTGTAGTCCCTACTTAGCATATATGTGAAATGGCCTTTGTGCTATATTCGGATGGCATATACTCGGTGGTAATTGAGTATATATTTCTTGCAATGTATATAAGTGTTTGCTTGACTTTTGCAGATGCCTACTCCAAGCTGGGGCTATTATCTAGCTTCTAAGTATCAGAAGAAACTGCAGCGTATCTTGCACGCAGTGACAACACATGATATTATAAAAAGAACGGCTGCAAGGGTCATTGAGCGTTTGTATGATGATGTCAATATAGAGATTTTATTTCTAGTTTTTATTGAGGTCGTACATTGTAGGTATACTCAGTGTTTTCGAGTGCATATGGGTGAAGCTGAGTAGGAAAAGAGGTTTCGATAATCTCACACTGATAGAATACCGAGGGGGTGGCCGACGCATGAATTTAAGAACCTCGGTTGTTTTGTGACGCTACATCAAGCTGTGACAATGCCTACTGAGTGGTTTGCAAATGTTAGGCCATGTATTGTTATTCTAATGTTAAGTAATCTTTGTCGATTGTTAGATGTGTTCATGTTCACGTTGTGGGATTTTAAAATTTTAGGTGCAAGAAAGAGAGGAAAGACTATCATGTCCCCTGTACCATCACTGGGACAAAGAGTGGCAATGGGACTTGCTTCACTTGGGCATGCTGTGTTGGAGAATGGAACTTTTCCCAATTATTCCTCAAAGAAAAGAAAGCTTCATTTTGGTTAGGCCCCATGGGTAGTTTCAACATTTTTGTAGCGTTTGGATATAGATGCATAGGCATAATCAAGAAGTGACACTTTGTGGTTTGTTGATACTTGGATTTATGGTACAAAGTTATCGGCTCTAGAGCAAGCTTTTGTTTTGGGCTTTGCTTCACTTGTGTGGATTGTTAATATTGCCAAGAGTCTGTATTTGATACTTGGATATGCTTAAACTTTGTGATTTATTTCAACGTAGCAATGCTATTTTTGATTGTAACATCCAAGGATCATGTGGAGCCACTTCTAATTGTTGTGCAGAGCAAGTATGGATACAACTACAATATTGGTACATGGTCATTGCACGTATATATGAGTCTATGTACTCCTAGATGCATGTTTGGCCCTTTGTACATGTGTGTAAGAGAGAGAGAGAGAGGGAGAGAGACCTCTTATACATGTGTGTAAGAGAGAGAGAGAGAGAAAGAGAGAGAGAGAGAGAGGGAGAGAGTGATTGAGTGAGTGTGGATACAAAGGGGGGAGGTATAAAAGGGGTGAGAGATAGAGGGGTTGCCAGTAGAGGAGAGTAAAGCATGTGATGTTTTTGTGATAGCATTATCCAGTGTGCGATAGGGCACCCCGCTTCACGGCTGCAAAGTAGCATAGCGTTCCGTGCATCGCACAAGGAACACTAGTATATGCTACTAGAGAAGCGCAACCCACGATTTAAACTCAGGAACTCAACCCACAATTTGAACTCATAGAACTCAACCCATGCTCTAACCAATTGGCCTATGACCCATTGACTCCTTGGCAAAGTAGCACTATCTTTTATATTGAGAGGAAGCCGCTGTCTGAAATTCACTGGCCTTTGAGTGAATGAGAGAGCTATTTATTTTGTGTCGGAAACTGGCCTTTTATGCATGTTTTTATTAGTGGGATTGATTCTCCCAAAACATGATGATTTTGATTGTGTCTCTTTCACACCTCTGTTAAAATATCAGGTTTTGGGTATTTGAATGTATAGATGGGTACATGACCTCAGCGTGCAACAGATTTATGATAAAAGACAGTCGGGAAGAATTAGAACACAGGCTCACAGTACGAAGTCTGCTGGATGCTCCCTGGCTATGGCATTAACGCAATAGCACAGAGAGAAGCAGGGGCACAGCAAGGAAGTGGCTCATATTGAGGAAAAAGTTATCAGAGATTGGTGTGTATGGAAAGAGGAGAGTAAATTGCTGAACTGGGATATATCCAATTCAAGCATTCCTATAGAGTCTCCGAAGCACAATTGGGCTATTTCAACCACTTATGTGACAGGGCGTAATGGTGGGGTTCTCATTTGTGAGAGAAAGATAAAAGTGGGGGCCCGGGGGGGGGAGGGGGGTGTGGGGCGCGAAAGAGGTTTTCCATGGATGTCAGATGATCACAGGAAACGTACTCAAAGTGAGTGGTAGGTCTGACTGTATCCGTCTCAGTTAGAGTAACCTTTTGGGGCGTTTTAAGCACTTCTATCAGGATACAGAAGCGGTATTTGGGAGTCGGGACTCGGGATTTGGGGACCCTAATTTGACACTGGACAGGGAGGCATGTTTGGGGGTGATCATTTGGACACAGAAAGAGTAGTTTCCGAAATCTATGTCGGTCCACCTCTTGCTGTCTATTTTTTGTGACAACATTAAAAGGAAGAAAAAGGGCAGCCCATCAGAGAAGACCTCTGTCATAGAACTACAGTCTACAGGTGAGTGGATCATTTACTAGCAAGACAAGACAAGAAAGAAGAAGATGAAGACGACCATTTAAAAGAGCTTTATGGGCTTCATCTTATGTAAATACCGAATTGACCCATCACCAGACTGATTATCCTCAGAAGAGAGTTCACTTCCAACTGAAACCCACCACCATTTTACGAAAAGCTTCTTCGTCTTGCCTCCCTTCAACCTTTTCTTCCAAACGAAGCCCCTTGCCTTTTACTTTTCTTTCTCTCTCTCTCAGTACACTTGTGAACAGTAGATTGTCACTGTCTTGAGAAGCTACTCTTGCCAAATTTGCAAGAAACTCTCCTTGCTCTTCTGGTTTCCATTTTCATTTTAAACTCCTTTAAAGAATTTCTCGAGCAGTGACGGCAATTAATTTGATGTGTCGTTTGTTCTTGCTCGCGAGTTGAGAGGGCTTTTTTATATCTCACAAAATTTGGTCCTATTAATCTCCCCTGCTTGTACAAACCGCACGGGCCTTCAATGGCCTCCACAACAAGAGATCCCTGCATGCAGTTTTGACTTGCAGGGTGTCTCCTAGCTGCTAGAATATGGCACAATATTGCTGGAGGCCAATGCAGCTGCTTCCTTTGCCTTTCATTAGCCCTGCAGATCCCCTTTTCAAACAGCAGATGGAACCCAAATGTAACAAATTGAACAGAAATGCTCAATGCTCTTGGAATCTGCACACAGGAAATTGCTTGCTTGATCCCTGCTGAGCAGAAGAAGGCTTCTAGGATCTGAGAGCGGAAGCTCATTATCAAGGGTGTCACTCAATTGATCTGACTAACAGTTTCTTCATAGATCAATTCTGTTTGGATCAAACGTTGGCCTTCTGTACAAATGGCATTTGCATAGGATTTCTAATTTGAATTCATTCCAGGCACTAATTGGACACATTGGGGACGGAGGTTGCCTATCCTGTCACTCCATATTCAGAAGGCACAGGACATGTACAGGTAGGGGACAATTGGGCTGTATCATCCCAATTAATGTCCAAGAAACAGAGCATTTGTAAGAGAAGACAATTGGGTTTTGACTCCTGTCAAACGTGTCCTGATTCACGAAATTCAATGGTTTCTTCTGTCTTTGGCTCAAATTTTCAACGTGAGTTTCTGGCTCCTGCATGAAACGTTGCTTGATGTTATTTAATGGCCGGGCAGCTTATTCAGAAGACAGAGGACTTTCCAAAGGAGATTAGGCCATCGGTCCTGTCAGTTTGTTTCCAAAAGACAGAGGCCTTGTAGAACGACGAGACAATTGGGGTCATTAGAAGGAGAAGTTCTGGTCCATGTAAATCAATGGTTGTGTTCTGCCATTGGCTCAAATACTCAGTGTGAGTCTTCTTGCTCCTGCATGAGAACTTTGCATCACTCTGTGAATGGTCCGGTTGCTTATCCTAAAAAATTTTGGCAGCAGCAATGTGGGGGAGATCTCTTAGAAGCTGGGTACATTGCCTTGTGGGCCTGCTGCTATATCTTTTTGCTATACACACGGACCTTGATGGTGACGACCTCACAGAAATCGCCACTGGTATTCACTGTTTCCTGTGCCTCTGTTATGATATTATCGGAGATCGTGACCCTTGAAAGCTCATATTTAGCACAACTTGTTAGCAGTATTTTCTTGTAGGCATCAATGACAGGACGTTTTTGCTACTCTTTAATGAAAACATCAACTCAACAAATTTCCCGCTGTACACCATTTTAAAGTTGATAGCATTGGTTTCAACCCCCCAAAAAAACAAGGATTGATAAAGGACAGTTAGCAAATTTCCTATTGTTCTTGTAGGCTGAATTTTTAATAGTGGTTCATTTGCTTTGAGCTGCAATCTGTGTGAAAAAACTTCATTTGTGAGTGCTTGACAAAGTTCAATGTTGATCATTTGAAACTCGCAGCTCTATTACAAGATAAGAGTGCCTCTGGTTTCATTAATTCTCAAAACAGACATGTCAAGGTCTCCCCATTGAAGCTGCCTTTATTTCCCCTGGGAGTGCAAGCTATCTCAATGCCATTACCTCCCAGTGATGGGCCTGCAATTTCTCCAGCGACTCAAAACCCTACATCATCTGCAAGTCCATTTCTCTTTGCGCCCAATGCTAATGCTTGGCACTCCAGCAGTCCTACTGAGTCATTGGCTCCCTTGCCATTGCCTGCTATGTCTAGTATTAATTCACCTTCACTATCACCACCAAGTTCACATGCGCCAAGTTTGCTTCATGATGACCCTGCACAGCCACCTCTCCCCTTGAACATAGGTCCACCATCACCATCTTCTCCTTCGGTTAACTCTACTGTTCTGGCAGCTCCAACTGCCTCTGCTACTTCAACTCCATTGGCGTCTTCACCTTCACAGGATTCCCCAGCAAATGGCAGTACAACATCATCAGATCCTCCCTTGACATCACCATCATCAGGTGCTTTTTAAAACCTTTTTTGGGATTAGCACTCACAAATGAGCACATCTTGGCACATTTTGTGACTATGATAGAGAATATCCTGCCTAGGGTGCAGTCTATCAGTTTGATTTTGTCTATTTTGATCTCCAATACTCTTCTGCAGGGTGTTGTGCTGCAAACACGGTTCGTAGACCAGGACTACGTTCTGATAGTTGTACCTGTGTATACCCCATAAGGCTGGAGTTACTTGTTGAAAATGTGTCCACCAAATCTGCTGATTGGAGTAGTGAGTTTCAGGAAGAGCTGGCCACAGAGCTGGATGTCAAACTTATCCAGATTGAAATAACCTCTTTCGAGTTCAGCGGTCCGAATCTTTCTCTGGTTATTATCATTGGTCCCCTGATTAGTAGCAGTTTTTCAGCAGAAAAGGCAGGAACAATCAAGACCGATCTGGTTAACTATAAAGTGCATTTCAACAGCTCCTTGTTTGGGAATTATACTCTCCTGCAATTCAGATATTTTCAGTCTCCTACTTTAGCACGTAAGTTCTTTACCAATATCTTCCAATGAATTGCATGCATTTAGTATTTACACTTTGCAAGTTTTTTTAAAAAAGCCCTTATGGACTGAGCCATTGTTGAATGTTTACCATATTATCAGCTGTTGAAGGACCAGTGGCAGGAATGGCCTCATTGCCTGTACTTCAAACTGTCCCTGACAATGCTGAGGTGGACAGAACAAAGAGATTGGGTCCATGGCATTATATTGCCATAGCTGCTGCTGCTGCTGTTGTAGCCTCAGGCGTTCTAATTGTTGCCTGGAAATGTCTCATATCTCACAGAGGCCAGAAAACACGGTACAAAAATAACATAGAAGGTACAGTTTCTGGAAAATTTCTGACTTGTTAAGAGTCCAATCTTGTGGAAGCCTCAGTTATTATGCAGGTTGTTTGTGTGTGCACATGTATGTGTCATTCACAAAAGTATTTTGTCATGACACCAAGGTTGATAATCAAGCATAGCATTTTCTTTTAAACATCCTCTGGTTACACACTAGTGACCAGTATCATCAACAGCTGCATGCTGAATATCTGAATGAACCTGAACGGTATTGGAAGCAGCTGGATCATGTATTTTCAAGGTAGCCAAATATATATAAGTGCAGGTTGTTGGAGAGTTGCTTTGCCTAACACCCATTTCTCAACTTGATAAAGGTTTACAAAATTGCCGAGCTTCTTGTATGCTGGTAATAGTATGAGCAGAGGGCATGAAAGAAGAGCCTCAACTACTTGTCCACAATCTCTAGCAAAGTGACCTACTTTTTGACTTTATAGCAGGCATTAAGAAATCAGCATTAAGTAGTCCATTTTCATGTTTGTAGAGAAAACATTGAGAGTGTACAAACATGACCAAAACACAATGAACTCAGACAAAAATGCAAAACACAGAAGGAGAAGAAGAAATGATGAAAGAATGCAGAAATGAAATGAATGAATAAGGAGATACAGATGTGGGACCTGAAGGAGCAAAGGTTGTCCAACAATCACTCTCTTGTGGGACTGGGCTGAGGGAGAGTGTCGTCCTCTGTATATGTCAATGTGAAGTACTAGAGTTGAGGGTGATGAAATACAGGGATTGAGGGCCGGTTGATGTAGAAGATGATGTCATGGAGCAGCTGGCAGCAAATGAATGCATGTGGAAGATGATGAATGTGGAGATACACATATGGTACTGCAAGGAGGAAAGATTGTTCAAGAGCCACTATCTCTTGTGGGAGAGGGGTAAGGGAGAGTGTCGTCTTCCATACAGATCCTTTTGTGCAGCAAAACCACCTATGAAGATGTCAGTGCAAAGTACTAGAGTTGAGGGTGATGAAACACAGCAATTGAGTGCTGGATCCTATGTACTCTCTCTTGTGGGAGCAGGGTAACAGAGAGTGTCGACCTCCATACGGATCCCTATGTGCAGCAAAACCACCTATGAAGATGTCAATACAAAGTACGAGAGTTGAGGGTGATGAAACACAGCAATAGAGGGCCGGATCCTATGTGCAGCAAAACCACCACAATGAAGATGTCAATGCAAAGTACTAGAGTTGAGGGTGATGAAAGACAGCAATCAAGGGCCAGTTGATGTAGAAGATGATGTCATGGAGCAGCTGGCAGCAAAAATGCAGCTAGCTGGAGAGTGCCCGAGGGTAGGCAACTGCTGCAGATGATGCTGGACAGCAGCCTTAAACCAAAAACACAGATTCTAGAGGTTGATGATGACTGGTGACAGGAGCAGAAGGTGGCAGTAGATTGAAAAGCAGCTGGTAGAGACCTCTAAAAGGCAGAGGATAGCAGCAACAGAAGATGGCAGCAGCACTAGCGACAACTGGTTGAGCTGTGTAGCAACGATGGCTGATTGGGCTGCACATTGGACAGTTGGGCGGCAGCTCTTGTTGGTAAAGACAGGGCAGTGTGATAATGAAGGTAAATGTAATGTATCCACCCCTAGCCAAGCCAAGGGAGGTGATGTTTGGTGGTCACTTGGACACCTTTCTTGAGTGGCATCGTTCCGACCCTAAGAATTCACGGACTTTTCCAGTCAAGTGACTTTGTAGTCTATCTTGTTGTGAAGTGCCACGACCTTGACCCATTAGGATCAACCTAAGGCTGCTACGTGATGGCAGATATGCAAGGATTGAGACAGAGTGCAGACCAGATTGAGTGCAGAGTCCTGAGTATAGAGTGAGCAGAGAGAGTGAGAGCACGATACTCAAAGTTTTTGGTACAATGACGAGATGTACCGCTTTAGGTTTTGATAATATATATACAGTACAAGTGTAAGGGTGCATGCACACCCGAACACTATAAAAGACACGGTGAGCCTTTATTCCCAACAACCTCCCACCTAAAGGCAACGTGCCTGAAGGTAGAGGAAAGAATCAATGAAGTCTATATATGTACAAAGCTGAAATACACATACACTATCCACCCCCCATCATTTGGCGGCAATGAGCAAACCACTCTGCTAGAAGACCCTTCGTAAGGTTTGCAGGGTTATCATCTGTATGTACCTTGACAAGCTCAATGCTCTTGCTGCCAAGTACATCCATGATAAAATGATACTTCACCTGTATGTGCTTTGTCTTTATATGAAAGACAAGATTCCGTGCCAGCATGATAGCACTCTGACTATCATAGTGGAGGATAGGAACCTCTGTAATGCCAAGCTCTCTCACTAGTTGCGAAGGCCATAAAGCCTCTTTGCATGCCTTAGTGGCAGCCACATACTCTGTCTATGTAGTAGACAATGTAACACACTTTTGCAGCTTGGATATCCAAGAGATTGCTCCCCTTGTGAACGTGAACACATATCTTGAAGTAAACTTCTTATAGTTGGGATGACCAGCATAGTCTGCATCTGTGAAACAATAACAGATGACTTTTGCTTCCCAAAGCAAATACACAAATCCTTTGTGCCCTTAAGGTATCTCATGATACCCTTCACTGCTTCTCAATGCTTTTTGCTAGGCTATGCCATGTACTTGCTAACCACTCCCACTGCAAATACAATGTCAGGACGTGTAGCAACCATAGCATACATTAAGCTATCAACAGCTGAAGCATAAGGAATCTTGGCCATTTCAACCTTTCCATCATCAGATGTAGGGCTCTTATTTGCACAAAGTTTCACATATGGAGGCAATGGTACACCATGGCTTCCCCTCTCTCCATATTGAAACGTTGCAAAACCTTAGTAACATATTTCTCCTATGACAAATAGAGAAGACCCTTTGATCTGTCCCTGAGGATATGCATGCCAAGAATGTGATTGGTCCCATCAAGATCCTTCATATCAAACCTATTATATAAGCTCTACTTCAAGTAGTCCAAGGCATGAACATCCCTGCTTGCAATGAGTATGTCATCCACATACAAAACCAAGAGAATAAGGCTGCCATTTGATGCATTCTTAGTGTATAAGTAGTGATCAACTTGAGAGCGGTGGAATCCTTGAGATTGCATAAACGTATCAAATTTATGAACCATTCTTGTGGTGCTTGTTTCAACCCATACAAACTCTTGTTGAGTTTACATACCATGTGCTCTTTCCTCTTTGCAACAAAACCCTCATGCTGGTGCATATAGATCTCCTCATGCAGATCACCATGTAAAAAGGTTGTCTTGACATCTATTTGTACGAGTTCCATATCTTCAGATGCAACCAAGCCCAAGATGGTTCGTAAAGTAGTCATTTTGACTGCGGAAGGAAAGATTTCATCAAAATCAATTCCATGTTCTTGCTTGTATCCTTTAGAAACCAGTTGTGCCTTGTACTTTGGTAAAGAACCAGAGGTGACTTTCATTTTGTAAACCCATTTGCATGGTAGCACTTTCTGCCATTTAGGCAAATGCACCAAATCCCAAGTGTCATTTTTCGTGAGAGATTCCATCTCTGACAGCATAGCCTTATGCCATTTCTTGCTGTCTTTTCTGTCCATTGCTTCTTGGAAGCATGATGGCTCACCACAATTTGTCAACGTGACATAATCAGCAACATAATTGACACCAAGAACACACCTATGTGGTTGTCTTTGCACTCTGGTCGACCTACGGACCCAATGATCAAGATTTGCTGGTGGTTCAGCTTGCAAATCTACATTTACAGCTCGCTGTTCTATAGGTTCAGTATGCTGTACAGTTGGTTTTGGTTGTTCCAAAGGTATTTGTTCTTATTGAATTTGTGGTACATCATGGGTAATATCCTGCTGATAATTTTCAGCATAGTTCCCTGCATTTTCAAGGACATTTACAAGAGGTATTTGTTGCTGTCTAACGGGTGTTCTTTGCTATCCTATTGGTACATCCTCCTGAAATACAACCCTTTTGACCTCTGTCTTTTCGGGCTATTTGTGCATGTGATCTTCTCGGAAGATAACATCATTGATGCGTACTATTTTACTTTTCTCGAGATTCCATAATTGATACCCCATTGCACCTACATCACCATATCCTAGGAAAATACATTTACAAGACTTTGGCTTAAGTTTGCTGTGTTTTTCCTTGCAAATGTGCACCAATGCCTTGTAGAGCCAAACACTTTTAAGTGAGCATACGAAAGTGGCTTGCTCGACCACGCTTCTTGAGGGACTTCCCCCTGCCCAAAAGACCTGTTTGGTGATCGATTAATCAAGTGTGTGGTTGTCATAATAGCCTTTGCCCAAAATCCATGAGGTAAAGTAGCATGTGACAACATTGTACAGACCTTGTCTTGAATGGTCCTTTTCGTATGCTTTGCAACACCATTTTGGGGTGGATTGTTAGGGGTGGTGAGCTCCCTTTTAATCCCTTTGCTATCACAAAAGTCTTGAAAGGCTTTGGACACATATTTCCCACCATTGTCACGGCGAAGACACTTTAATGTCTTGTTGGTTTGATTTTCAGCAAAGTGTCAGGAATTTTTAAAATTTATCCAGGGCCTTTTCTTTAGGACAAATTGGATAAACCCATACTTTGTGTGTGGCATCATCAACAAAAGTAATGAAATACTTTTTCCCTCCTAGAGATAATCCTGGCATCTGACATATATCTGAATTTACCAACTCTAAGCGTGAAGACTTTAGAGAAAGAGATTTTTTATGTGACGTTTGAGCATACTTACTATAAATACAATGATCACACTTCAAAATCAACATACCTCAAAGAGGGCAAATAACCCAAGCGAGAAAGTACTTTCATTCCTGTTTGACTCATGTGTCCCAATTGGCTATGCCATAAAGAAATACTTGGTTGCTTGGTTATGGCGACTACATGGTCATGCACGCTAGATACATGTGAAGGATACAAAGTATCACTTTTGGAGCCCTTGGCAACAATGCAAGAGCCCTTACAAATTTTCCATCTGCTGTCCCCAGAGGTGGTGTGATAGCCTTCATCATCTAGCTACCCTGTGCTTATCAAGCTCTTCTTGAGCCGAGGTACATGCCTCACATTATGCAAGACAAACACGGAGCCATGCTGAAATTCCAATTTCACACTACCAATGCCAGAAATTTTACATGCATAGTTATCCCCCAAGTGGACAACACCAAGTGCACTACCATTGTAGTTAGAAAACCACTCGTGATGTGGTGTAACATGAAAAGGCGCACCTAATCAAGTATCCAAGTGTACATGTCATCCTTAGAATTTGCAATCAATGCATGTGCACTCAAAGAAGAAGCAAGAAGTACATCACCATCACGGTCATTCTCATGAGTGACTACATTTAACTCTTCTATCTTCACACTGCTCTTCTATGCAGGCTGGCTGTTCTTTTTCTTAGCCTTGTTATCTTCATTGTTTTTGTTGTTGCCTTTCTCTTTCTTCAATTGAAAACAGTCCCGTTTGTAGGGTCTTTTCTTGCCACAATGATAACACTCCACATTTTTGCCACGAGACTTGCTTCATGCTCTATTTTCAGAATTGCCCTTTTGCTAAAATTTGCCCCTAGTGTGTAATGCATTAGAAAACTTGTTTGCTGAATTATTTTGCCTGTTGAATTCTTCCATCAGCAAAGAACTCTCCACATCAGAAAGCATTTGAGTTACTCATAGCTGTTGTGAAAGTATCTCAATGCAAAGTGCATAGCAAGAAGGTAACCTTAAACTCATCATCAATATGGAAAGCCAAAGCAATCAGCTGACTAAAAATTGAGTTGAACTCGTTCAAATGTATAGACATAGTTGTGCCAGAGTGAAGCAATGCGAAAGCGAATGACTGAGACAAAGAGTGAACCAGAGAGAGAAGAGAGAGAGTGAAAGAGACAGTAAAACGCAGAAAATCTGCAGTGAAGAATGTTGTATAAGGATGCAGATTATACACGGGTGTAGAGAGAATATATGTGTATGTCTCACCTCGAGGATCCCGATCTCCGTTAGCCTCGAGAGCAATCTCTATAGTCTGCAGTTTGAAATCTATGAGACACAATTGCCAAGATGGCAGAAAACACAACCTATTTATAGGCTGAAAATAATGCCAAAAAATGATCAGGTCCGACTGCTGCAACGTGGCAGCTTGCCATGTGGTACTTGCCTATGTGGCATTGTCTGCCAGTCCAGGGAATGACTCTAACACCACCTCTTAAATCCTGGACAAGGTAGCAAATGGAGGGATTTGGAATGTCGGTGAAGTAAAGCTTGGGGAAGTGTCTTCGTAAACAAATCTGCAAGATTATTTTCGGTCTTACAGTATTCCATATTGATGGTCTCATCCAGAAGCTTCTCCCTGATAAAGTGGTATTGGATCTCTATGTGCTTCATCTGGGCATGGAATACGGGATTCCATGTCAAGGCAATGCAACTCTCATTGTTAGACCGCAAAATAGTAGGACGAGTTTGGGGGCAGCCAAGCTCCTCCAACAAACGCCGAAGCCACACAGTCTCATATGTGGTAGAATATGTGCCCCGATACTCTGCCTCAGTCGAAGATAGGGCTATTGTGGGGTGCTTCTTGCTACTCCAAGAGATAGCACTAGCACCGAAGGTAAAACAATAACCTGTAGTAGACCGCCTTTGGTCCACATCGCCAACCCAATCTGAATCACTCCAACTTGCAAGAACAACACCAAAAGCACTTGTACCTGCTGGATAGGGAATCCCGAGGTTGGAGATCCCCCTTACAAACCGAAGTATCCTTTGAGCAGCCTGCCAATGCACCTGTTGAGGTGCACCCATGAACCCAACCAAGAGACCAACAGCAAAACATAGATCAACACGTGTGTTGAGGAGCCAAATCAATTATCCAATCAGTTGAGGGTAGTGGGTAGCATCCACCAAAGGAGAATCTGCGTGTGAAGTGGCCTTCCAGTTTGGATCCATAGGAGTAGAAATAGACCGACAATCCTCCATCTCAAGTCACCAAGAGCTCCTATATATATCTTTGTCGAGAGATGAAAATCCCCCTTTGAGTTTGATAAATCTCATGGCCCAAAAAGAAATGGAGTAGTCCTAAATCTGTCATCTCGAACTTCTGATGTAGGGCTGTCTTCGTCTCTTCGACCTTCAGGGCATGATCACCTGTAACAATCAAGTCATCAACATATAAAACACGACCACCCTCGGAAGTGTGCACATAAAGCTACGGATCGGCCCTTGAGCGATGATATCTCAACTTTGCCTGGAGAAAGGAGTCAATCTTCTTGTTCCAAGCACGTGGAGCTTGCTTTAGGCCATACAAGGCCTTCTTCAACCTGTAAACCTTTCCATCTGAGGAACAAAAGCCAGGGGTTGCTTTACATAGATCTCCTCCTTCAAATCACTGTTCAAGAAGGCCGATTTTACATCCAATTGAAAGACGGGCCATCTCCTATGACCAGCCAAGGCAAGAACAACACGAATAGGCGCCATACGAGTAGTAGGAGCAAAAATATCATGGAAATTAACGCCTGCTGTGCAAAACCTTTAGCAACAAGGCGAGCCTTGTGCTTGTCCAAAGAGCCATCACTATGGTACTTAGTCTTAAAGACCCATTTGACACCAATCACCTTCTTATGAGAGGGATGAGACACAAGGTTCCAAGTGTCATTCCGTTCAATAGCTTCCAACTCGGCTTCCATCACCTTCCGCCAATGATCCGACTATGAAGCCTCCTTTATTGATGTAGGCTCTCTATCATGCATAACACAGGACATCAAACAGTAGTTAGAGCAAACAAGCTCCATAGTATGTGCTTGGTGCCGTCGTGACTTCCGCTGTGCATCTTGCGGTTGCCACTCCTTAGGGACCCCCTCAATCCCTGAATCTCGGAGCGTGTCACGGGCCCAATGAGGAGGAGGCCAGATCTCACGTTGGCACCCTCCATCTGCTGAAGTTTCTGGAAGGTCTACCGTCAACAAAGGACGAATCAGTGAATCCAGTGGCTAGAAAGTAGGCTCCTCATTTGAAGAAGAGTCGTCAAGAGATATAGGCTTGAGAGGAATAGGCGCTGGGGCGTAGCTATCATCAGGATCTCCAAGTACAGGGTGGTCCTCACCCCCCTTTGGGGCTGGAACCTCCACGAACTAAACATCACGGCTCGTGTAGACATCCCGCTTAACAAGATCATACAATCGGTAGCCTTGAGATTGTGAGCTATAGCCCACAAACACGTGTCTTCTAGAAGCTGCTTCAAATTTGTCACGCTGTGTCTTCGAGATGTAAACATAAGTATCATACCCAAAAACCTTGAAATAAGAAACATCGGGCTTTGTCAAAAGGAGTCATACCAACAATAGCTGAAGTAGGGGAACAATTAAGGATGTAAACTGTAGTAGCCACATCCTCAGCCCATAGACATTGAGGTGTCTGATGATGCTCCATCGTGGTACGGGCCATCTCGTTCACATTGCGATTCTTCCGCTCCAAGATGCCATTCTTCTGAGGGGTGTTCGTATTTGTAAACTCCTGGTGAATAACACGATCGGCACAAAACCGAGCAAACTCATTAGAAACAAATTCTTCGCCCTTATTCGATCGTAAGGTCTTCAGCTTTCACCCCAATTGGTTTTCCTCAAGGAGCAACCAATCCTTGAAGTTGGAGAAAGCCTTCGACTTCAGCTTCAAGAAATAGGCCTATGTCATCTTGCTGTAGTCATCTACAATGAGCATGAAATATAAGCTTCCTCAAAGGGATTCTATCCCATAGTAATAGGGAATAGCCGTCCCGAGACCCCGGAACGCTGTCCCGAACGGATGGGCCGAATGGGGATGCCAAAATGGGACGGGGACTGTCAGAAGTGGAGCAGCGGTGGAAGCATAAACATGTGCTGAAATAAACTGCTGAAACACAAGACATAAAGAGAAAAGAAAAGAACACGATACAGATGAGAACTCAGATGTATGCACGGGAAATGGAATCCATATATCTGAACACGAGACAGTCGCATACAACAGTGAGTCACTGGTTGCGTGGGCACTGGCACTGGCTCCTCTCTCCACAGAGTCTGCAGGTGGTGAAGATGATGATGACTGAGGAGGAGCCACTGAGTATATATAGGCTGAAAAAGTGGGGAGCAATAATGCTGGTCGGCCAGCATTAATGCTGGCCGACTGGTGCATAAAAATGCCCCAATGGCATAAAATGCCACACCAGAAAAAACCTAAAATACCTAATAAAAATGCCCAGCCCAGATCAAGCTCAGACTCACACATGAGCTGACAAATACTCTGCTAACAGGGACGTCCCCTGTCCCGTCCCCAACAGTTGTCCCCCCTTCTTGGCTATTCCCTTGTCACGTCCCCTGTTAGGGGACGCTTTTGACAGTTTAAAAAGAAAGAAAAAAGAAAATAAAATTGGGGGAGGGGAGTGGGTGTCTTTTAGGGAGTGGTTTTTTAGTATGTTCTTTGGTAGTATACATTCACCCACACAGTAACATGGGACGGGTTTTGGAGATAGGGATGGGAATAGGGACAGGCCCATGGGGACGAATAATAAATTGCCATCCCCTATTACCATGAGAGGGGGACTCTAACATGGGGATGGGACTGGGACATGAAGCTACAAAATGGGCATCCCCTATTACTATGCCCACACATCTATCCACCACATCACATGCATACATTTTCAAATGCTATTTATGTATGCCGTCCCCTCTCACGTCCCACCCCCCGTCCCCGTTTCTTGCTTTTAACCGTCCCTCCATCCCCGACCCCGTCCCCGTCTCCATTCCCATTCCCCGTTCCATATTACTATGTTCTATCCTCATCGATCCACAAAGATCGGTAGAAACAAGCTCCAAGAGTGTTGAAGACCGCCTCGAAGCCTTGTTAGGAACAACATCTTGAGTTTACTTCCCACGGATGCAAGATACACAAGGCTGCTGACTCACCACAATATCCGATAAACCTCGAACAAACTGGTCCTTAGACGCCTGCCGAAGGTAGTCATAATCAAGGTGGCCAAAACGAGCATGCCACAGCTCGGATTGAGTTTGAGAGGTAAGAAGAAGAGAAGTCAAGGCAGAAGAAGACTGCAACTTGTAGATTCCATTCTCCTCATAACTTGAAGAAAGAACTGCTCTCGATCCTCGATCAAGAATCCGAAAATAATCTACATCAAATTTGACCAAGAGGCCAAGGGCACAAATCTTGTGCACTGATAGAAGATGATACCCCAAAGCCGGCACATAAAGTATCTCAGATGCATGGATACCACCACGCCCATCTAGAATAAGATTCATGTTGCCCCGTCCTTGAATAGGAATAGACAAACTATCTCCAATAAGAATCTGACCATGAGAAGGCCACAAATGAGTAACACTTGTAGAAGGAGTCGTGTGTCTAGAGGCATCACTATCAACAATCCACTCCTGAGTAAATGGGGCCGTCAATGTAGCATCAGAAGCCGGAGGGTCGAATCCTCAACTACCTCCAAATGGAGGAAAGCAGATGATGAGGAAGCAGCCACTGCTTCGGAATCCTTTGAAGATTTCTTTTTCTTTTCCTTCTTCTTCTTCTCCTTGTCGGGGAAATCCTTCTTCCAGTGACCTGTTTTGCCACAAATGTGACAAGTAGACTCCTTGTCTTTGTCCTTCTTAGATTTGTCTTCCTTCTTCTTCTTTTGGTCATTTTCCTTCTTCTGAGAGGATTGACCAACCAAAGCCTCAGATTTCGAAGCATTGGTTTCTTTTAGTTGCTCCTCTGGGTCCAAGACCATAGGAACCAACTCTTCCCACCGAACAGTCTCAGACCACCCTGAAGCAATCAATGCGGAATAAAAATCACTGAAGCAAGGTGGTAACTGTGAAAGGAGAGTTATCGCCATGTCTTCAGAAGTGATCACCTTCCTTGCATTTTGAACCTACATCTGAAGCTGCCTTAGCTTGTTGATATGCACTCGCATGGATGATGACTTGTTGACACTCATGATCCTCATTTGCACTTCCAAAGAAACTCGGTTCATGACGGTCATTCGATTATACATCTAATCCAACTCCAGCCATATCTCCCGAGCCACCGTCAAATGCTCTATATGAGAGAGAACAATTGTAGTACATGAGAGAAATAAAAACGAGTGAATGCGAGCATTGAGTTTATCCCAATTTGCCCGAGCCTTTGCCAACTCCGCCTTCTCACTGGAAGGGAGTTTGGACTCGTCTCGTGAAGAAGGTGGATTGATAGTCTCTATAACAAGCTCCGCCAAATCATAGGACTCCAATATGGCAAGCATCATGACCCACTAGATGCGGTAGTTCTCACCATCGAGCTTTTGATTTGAAGGAAGAGCCAGTAGGACAAGCACCTTCTGGTCCATGATCGCCTGAAACTCTGTCTCGGCCTTAGAAGACATCTTCACCTACAATGCCTACACAAAAAAACAGCCCCTTTTGACTGTGAAAATATAGCATGCTAGGGCTGTGGTTCGCTCGTCTCGCTCATTCACCTGCCGGAGGCGATGAAAAGGTAAAATCTGCACTTAAAGGCCCAAAATGCAGCCTTCTTCCTTCTCTTATAGCAAAAACAGCAACAACTTCAGCAAATTTTCTCTTTTCTTGCACACCCACGCTCACCTCAACCTTGTTCTGATGCGTAGCCCACCTGCTCGCACTTGAATGCTGAAAACGCAGCCTTGTGTCGCGCTGAAAACTCCTCTTTAGATGGGTCCAACCTAGGTCAATCCTTCAATGCTCTAATACCATGTCAGAGTGAAGCAATGCTAAAGCGAATGATCAAGACAGAGTGAACCAGAGAGAGAGTGAAAGAGACAGTGAAACACAAAAAATCTGTAGTGAAGAATGTTGTGTAAGGATGCAGAATTATACATGGGTGCAGAGAGAATATCTGCGTATGTCTCCACCTCGAGGATCTTGATCTTTGTCAGCCCCACGAGCAATCTTCTCAGTCTGCAGGCTGAAATCTGTGAGACACAATTGCCAAGACTACAGAAAACACAGCCTATTTATAGGCTGAAAATAATGCTGAAAAATGATCAGGACTGATGCAGTCTGACTGCTGCTGCAGTCCTATTGCTGCCACATGACACCTGTTTGCCAGTCCAGGGAATGACTCTAACAAGTTGTACCTTCCTTCATGCGAAAGTCCGTCGACTTTTTCAGTCAATAAACCTTGTTGGCTGCACTTTTCTGAGCATACAATTCTTGAAGTCTTTGCCACATTGCATATGCCGAATTCAACTTCTCAATGTTAAAGAGCAAGTTGTTTGACACTAAGAGCTCAATGGTAGAGCGTGCAAGCTCATCCAAATCATCCCACTCTTCCTTTTCCATACCTATTGGTTTTATTCCCTTTGCTTTGATGGGTTTCACTTGTTTCTTTTGCACCAAGACATTGTAGCACAATTTTTGCCATATTGCAAAATTATGTGCATCCTCAAGCTTCTTGATCTGCAAAAGATTGTTGCTGTCACTGTTTCTAGCCGTGATTTGCAGCACTAAATTGGCTTAAAAGTCACCAAATGCAAGCCCAGACGTCACACAAGTGACCACGGTACACCGCGAGTACCAACCATCAGTGAAAAAAAAAATGCAGAAATTTCAGATCTGCAAATTGATTTTTAGAATTAGAGAGTGTTTGCGACTGCACTCCACAAGTAATTATAGCCACATTTAGAGGCCAAGGCACCAATTACATGTGAAATCCCCAATATTTGATTGTAATTTTTGCTCCAAAAGCATTTGCGGGCACAAATTTGACAATTTCAGTCAAAAGCCCCAAATTTTCAGAAGGAAATCCATCCAGATTGCATCAATACATGTACCCAAGTGCATATACTAGGCAGTTGTTGCACAAATTGATGAAATTCTACAAAAGCCCCAATTTTCTTGGGTTCGGTGTGCACTAATTTGAGTGAAATTGAAAAAATTTCACTAAAAATGTGAGAAGCCCCAAAATTTCTCGGGCAAATGTGCAATAATTTTGCAACTTTTGAGTCAGATTGTCTAGTTCTATATCATAGTCCCCAAATCCGGGAAAAGCCTCAAATATTTGGCCAAGGTTTCACACTATGCTTGTGCACGCGAACACTCGGTAGTGGGAGAGGAACAAATTTGAGATTAAAAAAAAAGGCAGAGAATTGACTGCAAATTTGTGACGCGTGGCCCATTTGGTCACGATTGATCTATCGCGTCAGTTGTAGCCTGTCATAGCCTATTGGTCATCGCAGCCCGTCACCTGCGCAGTCTTGTCTTGCCTGATTGTGCTACCTTCTTGTTGCCTACCTCATCGCGTGCTACTTGGCCCTTGCTTGTTGTGCTTGCCAAGAGTAGAATCCATGCCCATTGGTTTGATTGCTTCCGTCAAGCAGTCGACTGCTGACTCTGACCTGCACTTGCTAAGAGTGAGAGCATGACAAGTTTTTGGTACAATGACGAGATGTACCACTGTAGGTTTTGATAATATATATAAAGTACAAGTGTAAGGGTGCATGTGCACCCGAACACCATAAAAGGCATGGTGAGCCTTTATTCCCAACACTATGACTTATGGGTCTCTATCAACCATATAGTGCCCATTCAAGAAGGGTCCCTTTGCAACCAACCAAGATCAAGAGCGAACTAGCACCGCACTTGGTTCAAATAGAGTGAGACAGAAAAGGGAGCTGAGCATCGGTCCCTTTGCCATAGCATAATCTCACTTTGGCCGTGTAAAACAATGCTAGTTAGGCTCTGCAATAGTTACTTAAAATACTTTTATGATTATTGTAGCCAGCCATCCCATCATTGAATATACCAACGCCATCCCATGTTGCACTTTAACCTTTTCTAAAACCAAGGTCTATCCGGTGCCCATACACCATGCTCACCAAGCATTTCTTCTCTCATCATAGATTGGCATGGGATTAACACTAACATGACTAGTGGCCCCATTTGGCCCCACACCATCGTAGAAGGAAAGTTTTCTCTAATGGATGACCTCATCATCCTAAGTATAGGCCTTCACACTCTAGGTGGTAATAATATTGGCGAGGTGATACGTTTGTGTTTGCATTTATGTGATATTAGAGCTAGGTACTCATTGAAGAAATCTAGATCCTTCTTCAAAAAGCTCTGTCCTCAGGAACAAGAACTACAGAGGGAAGATGACATTAAACACTCCTACAACTACTTAGTCCTCGGAGGAGCCTATGCCGAGAACTGAGCAAGAGTGATTCCCACAACCAACTTTGCAAGCTTTCGACTCGAGTTGAGATCCATCTCACTACATTGGAGACACATGTCCTTACCCTATTATAGAGGAGGAGATGTAGCAGATCATGGTTCATAGATCCAAGAAGGTTGAAGAGCTTGAAAGAAAGATAGCAATTTGACAACAGCTTCTCAATGAAAATATATATGGTTCTTTTCTATCAAATGTTGTGTATAAATCTAATGGTGTTACAGGGTTGTTAAGATCTCCATCAGCGATGGACCCCCTCTTGGAGAAAGATCCAAAGTATGTTACTTACTTTTAGACTATTCCATCTACTCCAGTGCAAGGTACATAAATTTTCATCTTTGTCCCTTTTTCTTCTATTACATCTACTCCCTTACAGTTTTTTAGTAAGGATCATCTTGAAGCTAGAGTGCCATTTGTTGATCATAGTCAAAGTCCTCTTAAAGATCCATTCTTGTATGCCAATACACGAATAGGTGATTATAAGAAAAAGATAGGTAACTCTTCTTTTACTTTTCCTTCTTTGAATTTTGCTTCTCAAAGTTGGAATGAGTATGATGTTTATTCTTCTATGCATTCAGCATCCTCATCCTCATTTCAATTGCCACCATTAAATCAACAAAAACAATTCAATGCATTTGCATTTGCATCATTTACACTACAATTTCAAATCCCATCCATCCCACCCACTTCTTCTGCTACATCACGATTACCATTCACACCATCGGCATTTCTATTTCAGACACTGCATGTTCCTTCAGACACCATACTAGGGGTTGCTACAAATATAGGGATAGCCTCTAGACCTTTGTTTCTAGGTGGTGCTCTTGCATCTTTGGATTTACATACCTTTTGAATACTCATAGTATGGGGTCTCTACCCCTACTTACCCAAGTCTGGATGAGTTGATACCATAATTTGCCACCATGGCAATTCCTAATGGGTCATGTGGTTATACTACAGTCCTTAGCCGATAGTTTCACAAGGTTTGAGACTCCCCATGCTTGCTCCACAGGTATTTTTGGGTCCCTCTCTGCTTGTTCTTGCCTATTCACCCTATCCCTCTTCCTATTTTGACTACCCTCCTTTCTAGACACCTCATAGTTTGTCCTCATCAACCAAGCATGCATTTATTGATAAGACTCATTTTAATAGGTCTAACTATAATACTTGGTTTCAATTTGATGAGACATATACTTGATTCTTAGAACTTATGGGACCTTGTCCAATGGCTGGAATCCCAACCAAACCTATGCCTTGTTCCATTAGAGGTTGTCCGCTCATGTAAGGCTAGAAATGCCTCTAGTATCGACGACTTCTCGTTGGATTCTCCACTACGGGGGCTCCCAAGTCTCCCAATGACCAGGTTAGATTGTTCCTAAACAAGCTGCCTAGAAAATGCTTCCATTTTGTTTAGGAAGTGATCTCATAGCTTAGCATGCCTATGTTCTATGAATTTGAGTATCGGGTACTGCGTTATGTTCAATTGTTTGAATGCTTTCATAGTGCTTTCTCCATAGAGGGTTCTCTTGTTGTCCCTTCTCAGACGGGGTAGCAAGGACAAGTTAAGAAAACTCAAAATCAAAATCAAGCTAGTGAGACACAATGGAACTCCCAAGTCATTCTTAAGACTCGAGTAGCAAAATGTACCAAAGAAAAAACAAGTATTGCCAACATTGTCAAAAGGCAAGTCATTTTGAGGCTACAATCTCTTGGCACGCTTCTCGAGGTTATTGTAAAACCCTAATTTTTGTTGTAAATTAGGGTTTATAGTAGGGAAAAAATACAATTCTTAGCCTCCAGGGATTAAAATGCTGAAATCTTCGAAGCAAGGTTAGAAAATGGTTGGAGAATGAGAGAGAATTCTGAGCAGAGAGAAATTTCAGAAATGATTTGCAAGAAGTGGCTTAATTTCAGCCAAAAACAGCTACTGCTCTATCCTGACAGCCACAAAAACTGTTGTGAGCAATCAAAGAAGCCCCAAATGGCTATCGTCCAATCAAGAGGACCCCCTAGTTGTTGTCACCTGCTCTAGAACTGCTCACAACTAGTTGGAGAATGGTCAAAATCTGTTGATGACCTGCTGCTCTAGCCTCTCCACGGTTGAATTCCCCTAAGAATGATCTCTCTCTCTCTCTCTCTCCCCCTCCCCCCCCCCCCCCCAAAACCAACACACACACACACATTATGGGAGCTCCCCCAAGATAGGTACCCACGACTAGTACTACCTCTTCTAGATAGCTAGCAGCAGATGGTGATAGACATTGTTGGTATGCTTAGATGAGTATGTGGATGAGGTTACATGGGCTATAGATTGACAGACTACCCCCTTTGACAGCCACAAAAACTGTTGTGAGCAATCAAAGAAGCCCCAAATGGCTATCGTCCAATCGAGAGGACCCCCTAGTTGTTGTCACCTGCTCTAGAACTGCTCACAACTAGTTGGAGAATGGCCAAGATCTGTTGATGACCTGCTGCTCTAGCCTCTCCACAGTTGAATTCCCCTAAGAATGATCTCTCTCTCTCTCTCTCTCTCTCTCTCTCTCTCTCTCTCTCTTTCTCTCTCCCCCCCCCAACCAACACACACACACACATTATGGGAGCTTCCCCAAGATAGGTACCCACGACTAGTACTACCTCTTCTAGATAGCTAGCAGCAGATGGTGACAGACATTGTTGGTATGCTTAGATGAGTATGTGGATGAGGTTACATGGGCTATAGATTGACAGACTACCCCCCTTTGACTATAGCTTGGACTGCCCTACACTTGATCTAAGACGATCAAAGCTGAACCATGTGATCAAAGCAAACATAGTGAGGTTAGCTGCAGAGAAGACTTGGATCCGAGGGGGCCCCCCATGGCACAAGGATGGCACACTACCAGACCCGCTTCCTTCAAGTATTTGAGGATGGTTTCATCACCCGATCCAGTTACATGGATACATAGTTGCCTCATGGATTGTGCACAGTTATTGGTTAGGTTTGCATCTCATCCCACTACCTAAGGGTTGAGACAGGCAGATGGGAGGGCATACAAACAGAGGAACACATATGCCCATTATGCGACAGAGAGCCAGAGACAGAGGAACACTACATCTGCCGATGCATGGTATATTATGATATATGAGCCAGATACCATTATCTATTTTGACAGGGTTTTGGACCCTTGAGACGAATCATGCAGTTTGAGTATTAGAGATGCTTGGGTTTCTTCCTCTTGGAGCTATAGAGCAGCTATTCTACAGAGTAGGAGGCTCTCGTAGCTCGGCTCACATAGACATAGAGCGGTCACTGACTTTTTTGCTACTACATGACCGAGTATGGCACATACCACTACCACTCTTGCATAGCCTACAGGAGTGCATCGTCATTAGATCTCATCTTTTGTAGGTGTCCCTTTGGATAGAGCAATGAGAGGTCTAGGCGCCCCGGTCCACTGGAACGAAGGCCTAGACATCTACACCACATAAAAATTAGAGCCATCATTAGGCGCTACAAGAGACAGATGCCGAGATGCCTCAATCACGTAGAGATACATCTCCCTAGAGAACATACATCTCATCTCATTGATGGAGAGTTTCCTTTTTCTACTTTTACTTTTAGATCATCGACATGTTTTTCTTTTTATAGGACACTATTTCACTTTTCAGTCTTATAGGCATGTTTTTCATATTTTCTCATTCCAAATGAGAAACATACCATCATTATATGTATTGCTTTGGTCTCATAGGCCACATTGGCCTTTGAGAGACGTTAATTTACTCTCTCTTTCTCTTTCTCTGCCTCCCAATAGCCTCCACAAGCTTGCATTGGCAAGTGTGCCAAGTGGCAGCCTTCCAAACTCAAAATTTTAGCCTTATCAGCATTTTAAAATTAATTTTTGGCTTTAAAATTCTAAAAATTAATCTAAAAATTATTTTAGTGTCCAAAAAATTAGTTTAATCAGCCAACAATTAAATTGGCTAGGCCAATTCATCTCCCAAGTGTTCGCGAGTCTTCTTTTAGCCCTTGGATTGGCATTAAGTACGATTAAATGCCAAATCCCTAGTCTCACCAATTGAAACTTATGGCTAATAAAATGTCTTAGAGAAAATTTGGCACCAGATACCACCTAGTATCTATGTAACATTACTTAAGACAATGTTTTCCTTTGACATCCAATGATTTCCTTGGGTCCTTCACTTGTAAATATAAAATAATCTCAGTTGCACTTCATGTCTGCAACACATACTTCAACATTTGATTAAAAAGTAATTCAAATGGTAAGTAAAGCAATCAAAATTTCACATTCTCGTGACATTAGTATTGACAAATTTGGGGCTTTCTCATTAATTGGCCAAATGTTGCTCAAATCTCACCACTAAATTTGGAGCTTTTCTAAAATTTTGCATTTTTCATTGACATTGAGGCTCAATTCGTCTATAGGTGTGACATTCGGCATTATGTAGGTAAAAAATTCACAAAAATTCTTCGAATTTCTTTTCAATTTTCTGATAAAATTTGGGCCTTTTCGCCATTTGAGCTAAATTTTACCCAAATTTCTTTGAAAAATTTGGGGCTTTTCTAAAATTCATTAAATTTCATCAAAATTGAGGCACACTCAATTCAGCTTGAGATGCAACATTCAACACCAATTGGGTAATAATTTAATCCAATTCTTCAATTTCTCTTTAAATTTTGAGTAAAATTTGGGGCTTTGCTCAACTTTCACCTCTAAGGCACTTGAAATTTGGGGCTTTTGTCTCAATTCACTTTCTTTGGTCTCGACGTGCTTTAAAAATCATTTTATTTGGCTACTAGTCTTGTTTTTTCACGGCATTGATTTTCTCTCTTCACTTGGAGATTATTATTTTATTGCTGATTTCCACTCATGGCGAGCAATAATAATGATGTGTTAGGTATGCTTGTTGCCGACAACAAGCTCAATGGTACAAATTACCCAATGTGGGCTTATATGTTGCAACATGTTCTTCTCGCGAAGAATTTATGATGTATGGTCAATGGCATTGAGCGAAGGCTGTCTTCTCCAATACCGGCACCATCTCTTTCTTCCACATCAAGAGGTGGCTCTCGTGATGCCGAATCATCTTCCTTTTCCATATCACCTCCCACTCAAGAGCAAACTTGATGGGATGGTCGTGACTATTGATGAAGTGATCCAAGATAATCAACTTGTTTCTATCACTCTTAATGGCCTGTCGGAATCATATCAAGGTTTTGCTACCACTTTGCAATCGGTAACTATGTTCTCTCTCTTATTGCAAGAAGAACAAAGCCATTTCAACCCCAATGCTAGCATGGCAACCGAACAAGCTGTGAGAACAAAAGGATCGAGGTACAGCTGGGATTCAGTAGACAGTGTGAGAGTGAGAAAAACAGAGTTGAAGCACGACACCCAAAAGAATAGAATAAATGAGTGTGACCTGAAAGTACAAAGTACAACCCTTAAACCTTAGGGTTATAGGGGGTGTTCACACCCAACACACACTAAGTGCCCAAATGTGTGTAACATAAGCACATAAGTACATACGACAATAAGACCATAAGTCTGGGGGAAAAAACCTCTCCTACCGAGAGTAAATAGTGCCCTAGTGTCCTACTGATCACCGACACTCCCATATGAGCGTAGGCGTAAGTAAGGCATGAGTCAAATACCCAACAAACCCCCCTGGAGTGAAGAGTGATCAAGAGTACAAGGATCATCTGCCACCAAAGGATATCAAATTTAAAGCATCTCGAAATGCTTCAAATTTGTCATGAGGAAGAGCTTTGGTGAAGATCTCTGCCACATTACTAGTGGTAGGACAATAGACAAGGCTGATATCACCTGCCTGTAGCCTCTCTCTGACAAAGTGATAGTGAATCTCAATGTGTTTCGTGCGAGCATGAAACACTGGGTTCCGTGCCACTGCAATGGCACTTTGACTGTCAGTGAACAATGGAGTAGGCTCAGTAACAGATACATCCAAATCAGCTAGCAAGCGTCTAAGCCGTACGCATTCAACTGTGGTAGTGAAAGCTGCCTTGTATTCAGCTTCACATGACGATGTGGCAACAATGGGTTGTTTCTTGCTAAGCCAAGAAATGCAAGAAGAGCCAAGAAAGAAACAATTGCCACTAGTGGAGTGACGTGTATCATAATCATTAGCCCAATCAGAATCACTGTAAGCATGTAATTGCAGTGGTCCCCCCTTGGCATAAAGCAACCCAAGAGAACGAGTACCCTGCAAGTAGCGAAAAACACGCTTGACAGCTTGTCAATGTGACATACGTGGCTGATGCATATACCTGCTCAAAGCTGAAACTGCAAACTGTATGTCCGGCCTAGTATTGCATAAATAGATAAGACATCCAACTGCAGGAGCATATGTATGTATATCAAACAAATCACTGTCATCATGTAATGACAGTTTCAGTCCAGGTTCCATGGGAGTACAAACTCGCTTGCAATCCTGTAAGCCAAACTTCTCAAGAAGCTGCCCAATATACCTTGACTGTGATAACCCAATACCTCGAGCATTATGTATGAACTGGATGCCCAAGTAATAATGCAAAACTCCCAAGTCAGACATGTCAAAAGTTTGCTGCAAATTTTGTTTGAATGCTGAAATCTGATCAGCATGTATTCTAGTGAGCAAAAGGTCATCAACATAAAGACATAAAATCAGCATAGATCCCCCTTCTTTATATACGTAAAGGGTAGACTCAGATGAGCTGTTTAGAAACCCCTGACCAAGCAAGAAAGCATCTATTTTTTCATACCAAGCTCTAGGAGCTTGTTTCAAACCATATAGTGCCTTTTTAAGCTTGCATACCAAATGTTCTGAGCCTTCAACTGCAAAACCAATGGGCTGCTGTACATAAACTTCCTCCTGAAGTTCCCCATGTAAAAATGTAGTCTTGATATCTAGGTGATGTACTGTCCAACCATAATGTGCAGCCAAAGCAATCATAGACCTGATGGTCGTCATACGGGAAGTAGGAGCAAATGTCTCCTCATAATCAATGCCCTTTTTCTGTGTGTAGCCTTTAGCTACCAGCCGTGCCTTGTATTTATCAATGGATCCATCTGCTTTTCTTTTCAATTTGTAGACCCATTTCGTTTCAATGGCTTTCTTCACAATTGGCAAGGACACCAAATCCCAAGTTTGATTCTTAGTAATAGAATCTAATTCAGCTTGCATAGTTGCCATCCAATGCACACTGTGTTGTGCATCCTCATAACATTCAGGCTCTTCATTATCAAAAGTACTTGCTGCCATAATAAACTCCATGGTATGTGTTGAATCATGCAAACGAGTTTGCCTTCTAGTACGATCAGCCATGGGTGCATCCAAAGGACTATCTTGCATAGTCTGCAAATACCATCTAGGTAGCTATCTAGCATCCTGGTTGTGTGCAAGCTCTTGCTGAATTTCAGTTTCAGCATGATACTGAATATTCCGATCAGCCAATGGCCGAATTTCTGCACTTTCCATAGGAGCAGCTGGCTGAACATTAGGTTCATTTTCTGAACCTCCAGCTGAATCACCAAAAGTAATGGGCAGCAGTCCTTCAAAAACATCACGGGCAGCCTGATATGTGTCCAAACCAGCCAAGGATAATTCTGATTTTTCATCAAAAAAAACATCCCTGCTGACAAAAACCTTCTTCGTAACGGGATCATAGAGTCTGTAGCCTTTGCTCTCATTGCTATATCCCATAAAAATGCACTTAACAGCCTTGTTGTCCAATTTTTTTCTAAGTACCTGTGGAATATGGGCATAGGCAAGACACCCAAAGGTACGAAAGTGACCAACAGAAGGTTTACGGCTGTTCCAAGCCTCAAATGGTGTGATGGTCTTCAAGGCTTTGGTAGGGCATCTTTTCAAAATATGGCAAGCATACATGACTGCTTCCATCCAAAAACTATGAGGCAAGCTCTTTGCCTTCAGCATACATTTGGCCATCTCCATGAGTGACCGATTTTTCCTCTCTGCTACCCCATTCTGTTGTGGAGTATAAGCTGTAGTATACTGATGGACTATGCCCTTCTGCTGCAAAAAAGAATTCAGCATAGAGGACATGTATTCCCCCCCTCGGTCCGAACGGAGAGTCTTAATTTTGCATCCAGATTGGTTTTCAACAAGTGCACTGAAAGCCAAAAATGCATCATATACTTCTGACTTCTTTTTCAAACAGTAGACCCAGCAAAAACGTGTGAAGTCATCAATGAATGTCACAAAATAATAACAACCACCCAATGACATGGTCTGCATAGGCCCACAAACATCTGAATGCACCAACTGCAATCTGGTTGTTGCTCTGAAAGCAACATCACGAGGAAATGAGAATCGATGCATTTTCCCCAAAATGCATCCCTCGCATAAGTGCTCAGGAGATCTCTCCAAGAGTGGTAAGCCATCCAACATCTGAGTACGCTACAAATGCATCAAGCTGCCAAAGTTTACATGCCCCAAATGAGCATTCCATAACTCCGCCTGTATCATAGCAGGAGTAAGAGTGGATGTCAAGTATGCTGACTGATCTACTGAAAGACCATCCAACTCATATAAACCATGACACAAAGATCCTGTCAAGACCAAAGTCATGCATTCTTTTTCTCTAACCATGCAACGGTCATCATCAAAGGTGACCTGCATACCACAACGTGCCAAAGAAGAAATAGAAAGCAGATTCTTCTTGATTCCAGGCACAAATAAAGCATCCTGTAGGCGGAGAATAGAGCCATCAATGGCTGTGAGCTGAATCTCCCCAATACAACGAACAGGATATGATGCATTATCGGCACACTGTACCGATTTCCCAACGGGAGGTGCACTAACTGAAGCAAACAAATCTCTGTGAGATGTAATATGTCTAGAAGCACCACTGTCAAAGAACCAAGTGTTAGCATCCTCTGTAGAGCTAAGTGCTCTATCGGCCCAAGAGATATCATAACTGCAAGTGTAAAAACAATAGTCCCTGTCCACAACAAAGGACGCGGACTCACTAGCAGTGGAAGGAGTAGTAGAAACAGACATTCCTGACTCCTTCTTCTTCTCTTTGGCAATGCGCTTTCTGCACTCGGTGATATAGTGGCCGGGCTTCTTACAATAATGACATTTTCCTTTCTTTGCTTGCATCCCCCCTTGTGACTGATTCTGCAATGTGCCCGAAGTGCCAGAACTCTGTGGAGCATTTTTCACCTTGCTGTTTTTGCCTTTCTGTCTTGCCACAAAAGCCTGCTCAGAGACTATAGCATCCACACCACTATTTTTCCGTGTTTGCTCCTCCTCTAGAAGCAAACTAACCAGCTGAATGAAAGTGAGTGGGTGCTCAACAATCCTCATGGTGAGGTTTAATGCAGTATGAAAAGACAAGTATGAAGGAGGTAAGGAATTCAAGGTGGTGGATATCAACTGTGCATCCGAAAAATACTCATCTACATTCATGAGCTGCTCCCTCAAGTCGTGAATCTTATTTAAGTGATCCTGCTTAGAATCACCTTCATGCATCTTCAAAGTTTCCAACTCTTTCTTTAAGAAAGAGATCCGAGTCTCATTCTTTCCTGCAAACATATGCTCCAAAGTCAACCATGCATCTCGTGAAGAAGATGCTGAACGGATATGAGGTATGATGGACCGCTGAATTGCTAGAGCAATCAGCGACAAGGTCTGTGCATCACGGGTATCCCAAGCTTTTTGAGCTGCAGTTCTTCGAGGAAGTGGCTGAGGTGGAGCAGGTTGAGGTCCCCGCTGTCCACGTGCGCCATGGGGAGGAGGAGTAACGGGAGCTACAACTCCCGGTCGAGTTTCCTCTCCACTGACATAATCCCATAAATTCTTGGCCACTAATACATTCTTCATCATGAATGACCAAAGGGAATAGTTGTTTCCGTCCAGTCTGTCTTCCTTGGATACATACGTAAAGACATCACCTCCCTGATTTGCCATGATGACAAATTTCCAAAGACAAAATGAGCAATGTCAAAGCAGTATGAACAGGAAACTTGCAAATTTCCAGAAATTGCAGCAAACACGTTTCTGCAATTAATGTGCAAGGGCGTACTCTGTCAGAAAACTGTCTTTTAATGCACGCTTCCCAAGGTGCATGTTGTGCACTGCAACACTGTTATCTCAAAATCCCCAAAATTTTTTGCCAAAATTTCTGTCAAAACAATCTTTCTGTGAATGTACTAGCAGTTCAAATGCAACTGTCCAAAAAATAAACAAAAGCCCCAAAATTTCTGATGATCCAGTCCAGAAATTTGCATGAAATTTATCCCCCACTTGTTCTGTGCTTGCCGCGTGTGAACCTCCTCTTCCAGAACTGTGTTCTGGGCTGAAATTAAAAAAAAAAAGTTTAAAATTGTACCTGCTGCAAAGCAGGCTGGCGAGCAGACGCAGGTTGCTGACGTGGACACGTCAGACTGCGGGAGAACAGTCGCGAGCTGCTGATGTGGAGGTTTCAAAACGGCGGGCAGGACGGGCCGACGTTTGACGGGCGGGCTGGGCGTGGTGTGTGGTAGGTTGTCGGGCGAGCGGGCTGCGTAGTGGTAGGTTGTCTGGCGGGCAGGCTGCGCAGTGGTAGGTCGTCAGGCAGGCGGGCTGTTTGACGTGGTGCTGCTGACGTGGACGCCAGGCGACGCAGGACAGTCTGACGAAAGTCACGTGGGCGAAGAGTCGAGCTGGCGACAGTGCTGATGAAACTGACTGCTGACGAGACTGACGACGGGCAGACAGACTGCTAACGTGGGGTTGGAGCTGGCGTCGCCCTTCAAACTGGTGGCGACTGGCGAACATGCTGGAGGCAGACGTGCTGGAGCGGAACTGGCGTGGACTGCAGACAGCAAACTTCAGGCTGAAGCTGAGTTCAGAGCTGAGCTTTGATACCAAATGTGAGAACAGAGGATCGAGGTACAGTTGGGATTCAGTAGACAGTGTGAGAGTGAGAAAAACAGAGTTGAAGCACGACACCCAAAAGAATAGAATAAATGAGTGTGACCTGAAAGTACAAAGTACAACCCTTAAACCTTAGGGTTGTAGGGGGTGTTCACACCCGACGCACACTAAGTGCCCAAATGTGTGTAACATAAGTACATAAGTACATACGACAATAAGATTATAAGTCTGGGGGAAAAAACCTCTCCTACCGAGAGTAAAAAGTGCCCCAGTGTCCTACTGATCACCGACACTCCCATATGAGCGTAGGCGTAAGTAAGGCGTGAGTCAAATACCCAACACAAGCCTTTTCTACCCACTATTATGGAAAAGGTGAAAATCAAGTGAAGAACAAGCACATTGATCAAAAACCAACAAATACCCATGCTGATCATTCATCTTCTTCATCAAATAGTTTCTCCAAGACACCTTTCCATGTTGGTCCATTATCTTTCAACCCTTGCAAAGGGACATCCAATGAACCAAAGATGTGCAATTACTATTGAAAGATAGTGCATGACATCACAAAATGTTGTAAGCACATTGCATGGGAGAAGAAAAAGGAGTCTGGTTTTGCTGTTGCCAATGGGACCGCCAACTTGGCCAAGCACAAGGAGTCTACTTCTTCATCGCGTGTCAATATAATCCTTCTATTCATGATACTTGTTCTTTTATCACTCATGCAGCTTCTACTTCGTATTTTGATAGTGGTGCTTCTAAGCATATCACTTTTGGTTGAGAATTATTCCCCATCCATTTCTCATATACCTTAGGGGGGCATAGTCATGTGTGCAAACAATGCCTCTTATGCAATTGAAGGCATTGGTAATGTGCAAGTTAATACTATTTCTAGCACTTCCATGATGTTTTTGGATGTCCTCTACGTGTTAGGCATTAAGAAGAACCTTCTTTCTATCTCAGCCCTTGCTACTTTAGGCTTTTATGTTCTCTTTGATGGCCCTCGGTGTGCGGTTTATGATCATCAAGTACCTTCTTCCATTGTATTGACCGGCACTCTCATATCAAGATTTTTATTGTCTTGATACTTATGATCAACAACATACTGAAATTTCTCTTGATCATACTCCTTCATTGCTAAACAATGAAGAGTGTCTTCACTTACCTCAAGGACACCAAGGATTGAAGCCTTTTCTTCAAGGCCATTTCTTCACTTATGCATGGATTCATGGATTTTGATTGGGCTGCTTATTCAGAAGACATTTTGATAGATCTTTTTATCATCCATAAGGGTAGAAGTAGTGGAAGATGGGATTCGAGAAATTGACTTCGATAAACTCAAAGCTGATCCACACTTGCCTTTATTTTGATAATAGATAGCAAGCGCTTGAGTTCCCTCAACCAAACTACTATTATTGACACGCGATTGCTGTTCTTGAACAAGAAGAAACACAATCTCAAAGATACACATTGATATTTGTCACGTGCATCCATAGAATCACTGTCATCTATAAGTACATTGTCTAACAACTTCATCAAATAAGTAACACGTGCCTCATTACAAACATCATAGCGAGTAGCACGATATCCCATGCTTGTTTGGATGTAGTTGTGAGAGTGCGCTGCGGAAGAGGAAATACGAACACGGAGGGAGAGAGGGAGAGAAAGCAGAAAATAAGGAAGAGAAATCTGCACTGACTGAAATGAATGCTGAATACACTGAAATGGACTGATCAGTCCCTGCACGCAGCCCACAGCGTCAGTGAGGGCACCAGATCAGGCTGATGATGATGGCAGCACCACCACGGGGAAGAAGGAGTGTCGGAATCTGAAAGAAGACAAGTGATCAAGTGGGGAGGGGGGCTGCCAATAAATAGGCAACGGACAAACCCTAACCCTAACCCTAAAATGGGCGCAAACCCTAAAAGTGCCCTAAAATGGGCGCCCCACCATAGTGACCAAAAAGTGGCCGGGCAGCCAGTGGCTGCCCACTAAAAGAGGCCAAAAAGAAATACACAACCTAAGACAGCCAGTCGAGAGTGACTAGCCTCCCCCATCATAACACATGACAGACATGTCAGAGCTTCTAATGTCCTCGTCTGACTCAGACTGAGGCTCACAGGCAGGAGATGACAAGGCATGACAAACATGACTGCTAACACCCCCTCTCAGATCCTGGATGTGGCTGAAGGCCAAGGGAGAAACGGATCCTGGGGTGGCAAGAGGAATGCCAAGGTCGATGAAGTCCGTCGGTGTAGACTGCCGCTGAAGAAGCTCCTCACGATCCTGGGAATCCCCCTCTAAAACACTAGGGGCCAGGGAATCCACAACCGCATCACCGAGATCGTCCCCCTCTGAAAGGGATGGGGGGTACGAGGGAACCACCGGAGGAGAAGGTGGGGGATGGGAAGGAACCTGTGGAATAGAAGGTGCACAAGCGGGAATGGGTGTAGCAATAGACTGCCTCGGAGGACCCTGCATCAAAGAAGGGGAATGGAGCTTGTAAAGCCCGCTCTCCTGCCAACCTGTAGATAAGACAGCTCCTGTAGAAGAATCCTCAATAACAACGGCATGCTCGGTGAAGATCACTCGTGTGCCAAGCCTCGTAAGGCCATAAACTGAGAGGAGGGGAATGCCCAAATCCGGAACATGTAGGGCCTGTGAAAAGGAGCTCGAAGGTCGGTCAGTAAACAAAGGCAATGTGCCAACACCACTAATAGGCACCGATAAAATGTCACCAATAGTGACTGAACCCTCTGATGGACGGAGATCCTGTAACAAATCACCTTGGGGAGTCATATGACTCGAAGCACCACTATCCACTAACCAAGGCTGCGCAGAAGACACTGCAGCCACGGAAGAAGAAGGATCCTCCTCCAAACCATGGATATGAAGGAACACTGACTCATGGGTAACAGCTGGTGTAGAGGTAGAAGAAGGCTCCGATGTAGATCCACCCTTCGCTCCCGGACGAAGGTGAGGGTACTTCTTCCAGCATTTCTCCTGGGGATGTGTCCCTTTCCCACAGTGTGGGCACTTCGGTCTCTCTGAATTTGAGTCAGAGCCTGAAGAACTGTCCTTCTGCTTAGCCTTTGACTTCTTCTTCTTCTTCTGTTCTCCCGAACCTGCAACAAAGGCTCTAATGGAGTCGGATCCACTAGCACTAACCTCGTCGCTCATCATGCTCCAAGACAAGCGGGGATAGCTCCTCCCATAGAAGCTTCTCACGGGTCCTCGATGTAAGAAGGCTGGTGTAGAAGACATCAAACCGAGGCGATGGCAGCTGAGTCAACAGAATCATCGCCATATCCTCAGACGATATCATACGACCGAGGGATGCAAGCTCATCCCTCATATCCTGTAATCTGTTGATGTGGTTCTTCAGGGAAGGACGATCATCAATAGCGAGCATCCGCAACTTCTTTTCAAGAGATATCCGGTGGGCAAACGTCTTCTGTTGATAGAGAGGCGAGCTTTCTCCACACATCTGCTGCAGTCTTCAACCTGTGAACATGAACAAGGACAGAATCCTGCAAACTCAGAAAGAGGAAAGATCGGGCTCTAGAATTGAGCCGATCCCATAAGGCTGCACGATCCATAGATGTCCCATCTGCGGGATCCACCTGAGGCCGGGGAATAGGAACAGAAATAAGTTCCCAAAGATCGAAGGAGTCCAAGATACACTCCACCTTGCAGGACCATAAAGAAAAGTTGGAGCCATCCAACCGGTCCTCTTTGGGCAGCTGAGGAAGTACGGGTACCTGTACAGGGGGTACCAAAGGCTGCATCTTCGGCCCACTGGAAGGGGCTCGCCGAGATACATGAATAGAAGGGGGACGGGAACGAGGAATAGACTCCGTAGGACGATCCTCGCGATAGAAATCACGCCTCCGTTCAGATGAGTGTTGAGACAAAAGCTCGTCATCTGAATCATCAAAACCTGTAGACTGATGATAAGACATCTTCCAATCTGCAAAATACCAAACACCAAAGAAAACTGTGCCGATGCCGAAGAATGACCACCAGATGGGTCACCAACCACCAGAAGAACCACCAAACTCCAGGAAATCAGGTCGCCTATCACCAGGAGGTGAAAACGCAGCTGTGTAGGGCACAAAATCCTTAGGGTAAGTTGCCAGGCACCAAAATGCAGCCCAGAAAAGAAGCGCCAGCTGGAGATGAGCCACCAGGAGGGAAAACGACCACCTTGGATGCAAAACGGAGCCTGTAGGGGAGTCGCCCAGCTGAAGAGAAGGCCACCCAGCTGAAAACGCAGGGAGCAGGAGCTGGTTGATGACGTGGCAGCCTCTGGAAGGGGCTGATGCAGCAAACGCAAATATTCAGACCACCTATGCAGCAAACGCAAATATTCAGACCACCTGGAGGGGCCGCCTGGCTGTTGGAGAGAAGGGGAACAGCAACAGATGAGAGGTATGGTCTCTCTCCAGTCGATGAAGACCTCTGTGCTCTCAGTTTGGCGATGATACCATGTGAGAGTGCGCTGCGGAAGAGGAAATACGAACACGGAGGGAGAGAGAGAGAGAAAGCAGAAAATAAGGAAGAGAAATCTGCACTGACTGAAATGAATGCTGAATACACTGAAATGGACTGATCAGTCCCTGCACGTAGCCCACAGCGTCAGCGAGGGCACTAGATCAGGCTGATGATGATGGCAGCACCACCACGGGGGAGAAGGAGTGTCGGAATCTGAAAGAAGACAAGTGATCAAGTGGGGAGGGGGGCTGCCAATAAATAGGCAACGGACAAACCCTAACCCTAACCCTAAAATGGGCGCAAACCCTAAAATGGGCACAAACCCTAAAAGTGCCCTAAAATGGGCGCCCCACCATAGTGACCAAAAAGTGGCCGGGCAGCCAGTGGCTGCCCACTAAAAGAGGCCAAAAAGAAATACACAACCTAAGACAGCCAGTCGAGAGTGACTAGCCTCCCCCATCATAACACATGACAGACATGTCAGAGCTCCTAATGTCCTCGTCTGACTCAGATTGAGGCTCACAGGCAGGAGATGACAAGGCATGACAAACATGACTGCTAACAGTAGTATGTGAGTGGAGGAGTGGGACAATCATCCTTTACCATCCCATCTTAATTGATTTATGAAAGTGGAATAGTAGTACGAGCAACTGTAAAGAACCATTTGCATCCATAGTTGTATGGAACTCCGTTTCCTGGCTCAAAAACTGTGTTTCTGTTCCTGCCTACTTCCAGAAATGGGAAATGTGTTTCTGCTGCTTCAACGGTTAGAACCCAGACTAGGGTTAAAAAAAAATCTTGTAGCTTAAGTTTTATGAATATTTGGTTCTTGATCTGTTTGGCATTTAAAAATTAGGTAATTTAATTGCCCCTTGGATTTTGACCAGCTCACACTCTAAGTTATAGCTCATAACATAAGTTGAAAATCGAGACACACTCTCTGTTCTTGTGGATGTACTCTTGTTTGAAATGTGTATGAGAAGTGCTCAAGTTGTAGACCTCTTTGACTAATTATTCATTTCTTGTTTTTGAATGTATGATAAAATTTTATGTCCACATATGCCAGCCAAAGGTAATCAAACACACTTTTTCAGTACCTTGATACTTATATGTTTTTGTATATGGAAAACATATGGAAAAGGTTTATATCTAGGCAAGCCTTGTAATTGTAATGAAGCATAAATTTGAGCTAGTTATAGCTATGTGTTTCCCAAATCCCTAACTTTTTCATTTGCCATTTCAGAGGCTTTCAAAGCACTTTCCAGGCCTTTTGGTGCTCCATTATACAATACAGTGTCTATTCCTCAGTCAATAACCACCAGATTGTTTACTTACGATGAACTAAAGCAAGCAACAAACAATTTTGAGCCTGCAAGTGTTCTTGGAGAAGGTGGTTTTGGCCGTGTTTACAAAGGGGTTTTGAAAGATGGAACTGCAGTGGCAATCAAAAGACTCACGGGTGGCAGTCAAGGTGATCGTGAGTTTTTAGTTGAAATAGAAATGCTCAGTCGTCTTCATCACCGTAACCTTGTGAAGCTAGTTGGTTACTATACAAGCAAAGACTCTCCCGAGCATCTTCTCTGCTATGAGCTTATTCCCAATGGAAGCCTTGAGGCATGGTTACATGGTGAGAGCACTGGTATTTCTAAACATCATTGCTACAAACATCCTGTTTGAATTTCACAGTTGATGTGTACTAAATAGCAGGTCCATGAAAACAATTTCTCTACTTGAAGACTGCTTTGGTATGGCCACATTAGTTAGGATTTCTTTCATATAGCTTCATGATTGTTAAAACAGGGGTAATGCTTGATAAACATACTATGCTGAAACTAGCTAGTTAACATTGATCTCCAAAGCCCTTAAACTAATGCTGCTGTAAGAGAAATGCTTGGCAAACACTGCTCCAGGTATGCAGACACTCAAATTCTCACATTAATGCTCCCTGAGAACAAAATATCTGGAGGCAGAGTACAAGAATAGCCCTGTCTATCAACTTAATGACCATAAATTTTATTATTCACTGCATGTAAATGCAGTTTCAAACTTTGTGGGAGGTCCATCATTGACAACAAATTTTGAGATATCTGAACGGCGAACATACAGCAGGTCAGAGCCTCAGGAACTTTCAAGTGATACTATAATTTTGTCGGAATGCTACCTAGCATGATGAGGATCCACATGGCTTCATACTTGGATCTTATGCTCTGTAAAGGTGCAGTCTAGCAAAGTTCGACGTCTTAGTTGCCTTGATTTTATGCTAATGTTTCCCCACCCTACCATTCCTTCTTGTACCTTTGGATTATGATTGCTGTTTCACAGCTGCTTACAACATGCCCTGAGTGGTATACTTTGTGAAGATATGGTAAGGTTTGTGCTGAGAAAACATAGAATGTATGAACATGACTAGAACACAATAACTCAGATAAAAGTACAAAACACAAAAAAGAGAAGACAGAATGGTTTTCCAAGAGTAAGATGTCTCATCCATTGTGAATTGGTTACGTGTTGCTCGTGTATGTTGCACAAACCAAGTCTTCATAATACTTGTAGGATACTCTTTAGTAAGCACTAGCTCTGATACCATGTGAAGATATGTTGGGTTTTGCAATAAGAAAACATAGAATGTACAAACACGACTAAAACATAATAACTCAAATAAAAATGCAAAATGCAAAAAAGAAAGAAGAATATTAAATTGAATAGATAATTTGTGGCGAATGAATGAATGAATGGATGGATGTACACAATGCTCAAAGGTAGAGTAGACCAAGAATTGACGACTGTTGTGGGAGTGGGTTGAAGTGTATCATCAACTAGAGACGGATATCGAGCACAGTGACTACCAGTTGGAGTGGAGAATGATGTAGAAAAGTGCTGAAAATGCAAAAATGACCTGTTGTAGATGGAGACATAGATTAAGATGATGCAAATAACTAAAAAATGTAGCAGCTTGAGCACGTATGATGAAGGGGCAGTTAGGGAAGCCTAAATCTCATGGTTGCGTTCTGTCCACAGACAGGTCCATATAGTACGATCCATCCAGTCTGATTGGACATGTGTGCTCCGTACGGTTTTTGTCTAGTTTGTTTGTTTAAAAAAAAAAAAAGGTACGATGTTGAAAGAAAGCGGTTTTTAGCTTTGACATTTTCCTTTTTACCCTCATTGATCTCTACCTATACCTCACTTACCATCTCTTCTTCTTCTATCTCTCTCTTACCAATTCCTCTACTCTTCTCTCTTCTCCATCCACTTCCCTCTACATCCTCCTCTTCCTATTGTGTCTCGTCCCACATGTGTACCTCTATTTCTATTTTCTCTTCCTTTACCTCCTCTCCTTTCCCTTTCCCTACCTCTACCTATATCTCTATATTCTTTACCCCTATCACAATGGCTAACCTCTTCATGAAGCCTTCGCATTCCACACAACTTACCTTGACTCTTAGGCTTTAGGTTCTTTTTCTATCTACTACTTTCTGTACTTGTCACTTGACACTCATGACTTGCCATACCATGATCCATGAATCATGATTCATCATTGCAGTTCGCTCCTTTTTTGATCCATTGTACTTGTCTTCAATCTTATAAATGAAATTAGATCTTGGAAATTACTTTTGACCAGAGTCTTGGACTTACATTGTGTCTCAACCTTTCGTGATGTTCGTGACTCATTGTTGAAAATTTGTGGTTTGTAAATTGTAAGTATTGAATGGATAATGCCTTGTGATCCTTTATCTCATGGGTATCCACTCTCATGCTAAAACAAGTAACGTTTATTAGCCTAACCCTTAATTTCCTATGCATTTTTTAATGACCATACAAACATTGAGATTTATCCAACATTTTTGTGTATGTTCAGTACCATACTAAATCCACAGACTGGATGGATTGTACCTGACTATGTAGGGCCTAATCAATAGTCATCAGGAATAGACCAGCAATTGGGTGAAGCTGGAAAGGTGCTGGTAACATGCAATAGTGAATAAGAGCAGGCTGGGTGGCCTGATCTAATGAAGAGCAGCTGTGTATATCACCTCCAGATGACGAAGAGCAGTAGGGCAGCCTGTGGGGGTGAAAATGCAGCAGTCCAGCAGCTTTTGATGATCAGGGCAACAGTTGGTTGGGAATGCTCAAACATGGGTTGCAGCAGTCGAAAAGAGGACTGGAAATATGGCTACAGCAGCTAGAACTAAACAGAGGTTTGGGCAGCCTTCAGATGGTCATGGCAACAGTTGATAATTATGGGCTGGCTGGGTGGAAAAAGGAATAGGGATCCAAGTGGTGAACCAACCAAAGTTCAGGGTTTGCTTATGGGATATTGAAGCACACTTGTGCATTTGAGTTTTGGGCTTGTGTTAATGAGCTAATGAAGGTTTAATGTTTAGCGCACCTTTTTAGCTTAACACACTCCATTAGTAGGCCACTAGAGGACTTCTTATCTCCTTGCCACTTGAGGAGGCTTTGGCTTTTGTAACCTTCCTCAAGTGACAGCGACCACATGTTTCACTTAATTAATCATATTTCTAACACAACAAATTTGAACTAGGCGGCTTGAACAATCATTGACCACCTAGCAGTCTGTGCTGAAAATGTAGCCCTAATTTTGGCATCATCAACAACATTTCTTAGTCATAAAACATAACTATTTTACTCTCGTGATATAATGTCCTTGAACTAGAAGTAATTTAGGAGTTTGAACTGTTAGCAGTCACGTGTGTCTTGCACAGTCATCTCCTGTCTGTGAGCCCAGTCTGAGTCAGCAGACGGTGACATTAGGAGCTCTAACATTCAGTCTGTCATGCGATTTGATAGAGGAGGCAGCTCTATTTTAGAGCATGCATTTCTTTTCGAGTGAGCTTTGGGTGTGTTCACATTGATTGAGTTATTTTCCAGCCCATTTCATTTCTTTTTTAGTGGGTAGGAGGCCGCATTTACACTGACCAGATGGGGCAACCAACATTTCCTAATTGTGACAGCATTTTCATGATTATTTTATTGATATTGTTAAGTTGGTCAGCGTACATAGGAAAAATATAAAACAATAAAGAATGCATGCTCAATGGCTGTTTGCTTAGGGACTATCAAACACAATGGTTATAGACTTGTTATAGAATTTCTATAACTAGTCTGCTAGTTGGTAATTCAAATCATAGTAGAGCCCCTAACTAAGGTACGAGACTCTTATGTATGTAAGGGGGCCTCTAACCTCCTCCTTATGTTGTCTAAAGATATAGGTGAGAGTTTTGGTTTTTCTTTTTCCAGGAAAAGAAATTGCTACTGATAACACCTCAACGAATAACTTGAGGTAAAATACAAAGTACAAGGAACTTTGTGAAGAGTAACTAAGTACATCATAAATACAATGGTTGTGTGAACAACCAATCCGGTGGGCTGTGATGCCAAACCATACGAGGAATAGCATGGAAGAAAATGCCTAAATTCTATGTACGCGGAAAAGTCTCTCTTTTCTTTCTCACTCTTAGAGCTGCCCTGCATCCTCTCCCATCTCCTATGGAGAGTGTGAATGATCTCTGTCCAGATCCTTGATAGAGTCTCCGCTATTGAGACATCCAGAAGGTCAATAGTGTGGTTGCATCTTGCAGTCCAAATATACCAATCTATGATATTGGCAATCAACTTCCATCTGTGGTAGTGTCCCTAAGTCCATTGTGCCTATGAGTAATTTGTAGTGAGAATCTTGCTCAGATGCTGTCCAATGATGAGAAAAGAGTGGTCCCCTAAACATCCTCATAGCCACATGTTGTGCCTCTATGTGTGATCCATGTTATAGGCCCCAAGGTAGCCACCATGGTCTCTATTGTGCCGTGAAATACCATCCTGAGGCCTCTCCTCCAAACCTCATGGGCTCTAGGAAAGTCCTAGAGGCAATGTCTCTGTGTCTCCATCGGATTGCCGCATCATCCTGCACATGCTATTGGGTCCCTATCATATCCAAACCACGTGCCAACTGCTAGGCTGCTATGAGGTACAAGCCTTGAGAAGAGAGAGATCTTCCAAGGCTTGAAGTTATCATGTAGTCTCCTCCAAAAGTCACATAGAACTCCTATGTGATTCCGTCTTTGTGCCAATGGGGGGAGACTGTTGGTTGGGCTTTGATCTTGCTCATATGTATTCTTCTCCCTAGCATGGTAGTGTAGCCAAAGAAGGGCACATTGCAAGGTCTATCAAGGAATGGATCCCTCCACACCCACTCTCTTGGATCCCACTCTAATCTCAGTAGAGGACTCCTTTGGTAAGCCCAATATCTCCATCCATCAACCAGACAGGTGGTTGGATCTGGATCAATGTGCCACTTCCTCTCGAAGTGATCCACCGTCTAGAGCATCCAATGAATGTTGCCTAGTCGAGGTCCTCTTGCTAGAGGCGGCCATCCTCCTCAACCATAAAAGTAAATATCTTGTCTCTACTAGTCACAAAGATTGCTAAAAGAATGTTCCCTTTGGAGAAGAGACCGATCCAAATATGAGAGGTGCATGTATCTATCTACCAATCTAGTGGAACTTTCTTCGTCATGGCCTCAATCATAACTCCAGCTCCCCTGAGCCCTTATAGTCTCTGTCTTTGAGCATCCTATGGAAGCTCCTGGAATGCAAACCAATCTCCCATTGATACAATAACCTATAGAGAGAATCTCCCCCATGATAAGTATGTATTGAGCTAAAACACGCTTTACAATTGATTAGCATATTTAAACAATCCCAAAACAAAATTAAGTAATGAAAAACACAAAATTGGTGCGTTGTTCGAGAGAGTTTTAGTGGCCCCCCAAAACCCTAATTTTCTGGGACACCCTTCAACATCTACAAATAGACAACTTGCCCACCATTCGGCCTCATCCTTTTGTGTAGGTTTCTCACTCTATTGTGTAGATTTAAGCCATCAGATACCTACCATTTGCTATCTAGCCATCATCTATTGCAGCCCATCACTATCCAGCCCTAGGCGGCTTATTTTCAACCATCGCCCTATTGTTTGGAGGTCTTCATCTATTGCGTCATCATAGCACCCGATTAGCTTGCGTTTTTAGCATTTGGTGCCAAGTGACAAGTTGTTGCCATCTCTCGGACCAAGCGACTACTGTAGTACCTAATTTTTGTTGTCCAGTAGGCTGTCTATATCAGCAAACACCTCTCATGTTGTCACCTGACAGTTCTTTGCCTTGGGTGATCAGTTTTCAACCTTTCTCTAGTGGTACACTGTTATGTTTACCAGATTTCATCCTTCGACTGTTGTGTTTTGGTGATCAACCTATTGTCCTTCATTATTCAGCACTCTCTCATCTCTGATTGGAGGTTATAGTACTTGGGATCTGTCTTCGGTGAACGTCATTGTACGACCCTTCATTGCTTTGCCCTGGGCATTTTGTAAACTCTAACTTTCATTTACCCCATTCATTCACTTCAGAGTTTCTTCTTTTTGTGTTGTCTCTGTGTTTGAGTTTTGAGCTTTGCGTTTGCATTTTCCCTTTTGTGTTTAGGGTTTGAGTTTTGCTTGTCACTGTTTGAGTCTTTGTGTTTTAGTCGTGGTCGTATATGGCGTGTTTCTTCAATGCAAACCCTAGCATATCTTCATATGGTATGATAGTTGGTGCTCTTCTAAAGAGTATTTTGTGGTGATTGTGGAGGCTAATCTTTGTGTGAGACTCTCGCACGACTCGATTCTGACTCAAAGTGTCTCAAGCACCTTCTTCGTCGGATCCTATGATGTCGTATCAAGCTTCTTCATCCTTGGAGGCTTTGAGAAGGTATTATGGTCTGGAGGAGGAGGTAGAAACACCTTCATCTTTATCAACTTCTTCTTCTCATTTTGGTCATGTTACAGATGAGGAGTTTGAGGAGTACTTGTGCAACACATACAATTAGGTTTACACTCCAACAAGTGCTACTACTCCGTCTGGATCAATTGGTGAGACTCGCCATCTCTTAGATCTTGAAGAGGCCATGACATTCAACACGTTTGGTGATCCATCTCCTTCATCTCAACCAAGCCTTATGTCAGGTTCGTATAACCCTTCTGAGTTGTATGAGCTAAAACCCTCTCTTGTTTCTTCTTTTCTTGTGTAGGATCTAGATGATTTTCAGTATGTTAACTTTAATAGAGGAGGCTCTTGAAGTAGATACCCTTCATCAAGTATATCTCTACCATCTGTTTCATTCGAGCAAGTAAACCACACTTCTTAACTCCCTTCTATCCCACCACTATCCTCTCCACATTCTAATCTCCTTACATCTTCATTCCAAAATCTTAGATTACGCTCCACTTCCGCTCAAAGCACACTAGGGGTTGGATCTTCCATCTCTGCTCCTAGTACTTTCTCATTCCCCATCCCACCATCTATGTACCCTCCATTCACTACACCTCCTAGTACATCGTTAGGGGGAATGCTACCCTTTAACACTGTACCTTCCTTATATCTCCACTTTTTCACACATTTACACTCTGGGACGGTTGTGATGGACATCCCCCTTACTATCCCCTACCACTCAAAATCCCCCCACACGACCTTTTTAGACGTAGGGATACCCATCCTCTACTTATGGACAGTCATCACACATTCCTTGGGCCACTCCTATACAAGGATTTTCATTCTTTGCTCCTTGTATCCCTATCCCTCCACCATGGGCTCCTCATGTAGTTACTATGCCCGTACTGAGTCTGCCCATTCCCACATTTGGAACCATTATACACGCTTCTCGTATGCGTGGTGGGTACTCTGGGATTGCTTCCCAAGTGTACTTTACTTCCCTACCTTATCTCTCCTATTCACCCTAACCCCCTTACACACTTTTTCCATCTCCTAGCACTACCGCTTCTATTGCAACGGCCAAGAATGCCTTCATATATAAGACTCGTTTCAGTGGGCCGAATTTCACCACTTGGTCGAACTTCATGCCACAAGTGCTTGAATTTTAGGGACTTTAGGACCTTGTTGTTGGTAATGAGAGCTTCTCCTTGATCACATCCATCAATGAAGAGCCTGTAATGTCATGACCAATGTTGAGTTAATGCAAGGGTTGCTTTCTAAATTCCACTCTTAGTTACAGCATTTTCCCCTCGCATCTGAGTGTTGGAGTCATCTCATTGACCGCTATGCGGCATGAGATCACACTCAACGTATCAATCTTGATTTTAAGCTTTAGGAGTTTTCCATTGAGGAAGGGGATGATTTGAAAGTTGAGTCTTTGGCAGCAAATTTCTAAGAAAAATATGTTTTGCATACATTGCTAAAGGTTGGGCCATGTGGACAAGGAGTGTCGCACCAAGGCCCAAGGTCTTTCACCTAGAAAACGATCCAAGTCGTCTGCTTTTGCAGATAAAGCAGGGAAGAGGCAATAACAATCTACGCAGTTGTTGACTGGGGACAGGTGAGGCAAGCAGAGAGAGAGGGCATCCTGAATCTCTCAAGCCTTTTTTGAGAAAGAAGAGAATTGGGCTTAAACCAATGGTGTAGTCATCAAACAAAGTTTGAAAGCAGGTCCCTCATAGATTTCCTACCTCATCGTTTCAATTTGAGATACTACAAACTCTTTGTGAGGAGATGGTTCAACAAATTTTTACATCTCAGATCATTTGGCAGTGAGGGTCTTGGTTTTGTGCTAGTGGCACCTACCTTGGGGTGCATCTCTTAGGGGGCCTTTTGCTCACGAGTCATAGTTAGTGAGATAGGGCTGCCATCTTGTGTATGAAGTAGAGATGCATGACATGATACATCATCTTCATCATTGAGGTAGGCATTTAAGTTGTGGTTGGTGTGGAGGCCTTGCCTAGGTATTGAAGCCTATAGCATCATGATTGAAGGTATGGAGATCATTGGGAGCCTTATAGGGTGGCACATTTGGAAGGCATGTTGCTAGTTGATTTTCAGTGGTAGGAGCCTCTTGGGATACACAACCCTGGTAGAACTCTGGACATCCATCATCCACTCACTCCGTGACCGGTGGGATCAATTGTCGGGTGTCTCTCGACACCATCAAGAGCTTTGACACTAGTTCATTCTCACTTGGGGTGGCCATGGCTTGTTTTTAATGATGCAGGCAGGCAACCCCAAGTGGTGATACATCACCCCCCCAACCCCAACACACACCACCATCCACCCCCAACAAGAAAAAGGCTTCCCCCCCCTTCCAAGACTGCCTTGAGAGGGTTATGTATATGATTGCTTTCTGATTTTCAGACAACTCCAGCTAGAGTGCTGAGCACATGTACTTCTTTGTAACATGCTTCTGAGTAAATAATTAGCCACAAGTTTTTTTGGGGAAGTAGTGCAAACATTTTAGATACGTACAAAAAGAGGCATAAACTTGTCATAGATCTGCCATGGTATCAAGATCATCTTGATCATTAAGTCCACTATGCTGACCTGTCTCAGCCACATCCACATTTGGCTATCCTTTCTTAAGTGCATCAACCTATAACTTAGTTCTAGCATTGCCAATAGAAGCAAAACTTTGGCCTGGAGCGGGAGAAAACACGTCTCAATTTCAAGATTGTAAAGGCCTTTGTCTCAATGTCAGAACCTTTTTAGGTTGTTACCATCCATCTTGACCTGTACCTTCTTAATCTTTCACTTTTTCTTTATCTTCTGTCACAACCTTACCTAACAGCACTTTATTGAAAGGGTATTTCTGAAGCCTGTGATTAGGGCATTATTAGAAACCTTTCAAATGCAACCGTTCTTGATTAGAACATTCTCTTAAAGTGATCAGGTGCCTGATACAAAATTTCTGATGTTCTCTTTTTGCAGAAAAAGTTTAGTGGGAATTGGCTGAAAGCTCACTGGGGTTTTTCCAGCATAGGCCCCTCTAACAGCAGCCCTAGGCCACAAGTTTTGGAATTATAAGTTTGTATTCTAGGCTTTGATTTTTTAGAAAACCTTGGCAGTGATTGACTAATTGAAGTTGTTTATACAAGGGATACAGTGCTATTAAGTTCATATCTTGTTATACGATGGGTACAATACTATCAGGTTTGCTCATATTTTGTAAACTATTTCTGAACAGGACCCCTTGGAACTCATCAGCCTCTGGAATGGGACACTAGAATGAAAATTGCATTGGATGCTGCCCGTGGGCTCGCATATCTACATGAGGATTCTCAGCCTTGTGTAATCCACAGAGACTTTAAAGCATCGAACATTCTGATCGAGAACAATTTTCATGCAAAGGTTGCTGATTTTGGACTAGCAAAACAAGCACCAGAAGGTCAAATTAATTATGTTGCCACTCGTGTAATGGGGACATTTGGGTAAGCAACCAGGCTAAGGATGCACTTATATATCATTGCATGATGAGGGCATTTTGCTGCTTCTTGGCTCTAGCACTCTGTCAGTCCAGAAGACTCTGCTATGCATCTCCAAAGGATAACTTAGTAAATAATGTTTTGCAATAGTTCGCCTTGTTTTTGGTACATTTCCAAACATGATTAGAAAACCAGGTTTGAGCTTTTGGTATATCTGCATTCACTTTGTAGTTTTGGCTCCAATAGCTGGAAGCAGTTCAAAGTTAACTCATCTGTAAAAATTTACAAGAAACTGGAGGAGGATGCAATGACTTAGCAAAGAAAGTGGGCAGCACCATAGCTTTCCTTGGCAATGTATGATCCATGATAGTGAGTACTAAGAGCATTAGCCCATAAAAACTACATAGCATGAGAGACAAAAACTCATTTGCTTTGTGTTGCTACTAAGGTCATTTGAACAAGTTTCAATTTACATGGATAGCCATAGCTAACTCTTCAAATTGTTGCAAAGGTGCTGGAGTCGTGTAGGCCATGTTGTGTGAACTTAGCAAGGGTCAATGACTCCAACAGCTAACTAGTAATTGCAAATTTTCAAAATGTCCAACCTTCTTGAGCATGGCAGTCTTGTCAAATGAATCTTTCTGACATTGGAGGGGAGAAAAATATTTTACCAAGTATGCACAGAGGCGTACTTCTTTCTAGACCCTCATGACATTGTGACTTTCTTGGGAGCCAAGCTTGGCCTTTTTTGCAGTTGAAAACTGGCAAATAAACTTTAGACCTTGCAATGTAAGATAGGGATTCTATGCCAGCAGTATGCATGTACATGCAGAGTGCACATGTATACTGAAATTCTATGAAAAATTGCAGAGTTTATATATGCCATCCAGACTATCGTGATAGGGGTTGCTAATGTGCATCTTGCTTTTTGTGTCACTGTTTAGAACCATATGTCCAGGTTTTTTATTGTAGATTGCACATATTTTGATCATTAGCATTCTGATATTTTACTTCAGGTACGTAGCACCTGAATATGCAATGACAGGTCATTTGCTGGTGAAAAGCGATGTGTATAGCTATGGAGTTGTCCTACTTGAGCTACTCTCTGGAAGGAAACCTGTGGACATGTCTCAACCCTCTGGTCAAGAGAACCTTGTAACTTGGGTAAGATTTTGTGCAAAATGACCTATTGATTCTCCCTGGATGAAAGAATATTTGGCTTATTCATACAATTTGCAGGCCCGGCCTATATTAAGAGATAAGGAAAGGCTGTGGGAGCTTGGAGATCCTAGACTAAATGACAAGTACCCAAGAGAGGATTTTGCACAAGTAGCAGCTATAGCAGCTGCATGTGTGGCTCCTGAGGCAAGTCAAAGACCGACAATGGGAGAGGTGGTTCAGTCCTTGAAGATGGTGCAACGGTCCTCTGAATATGCCACAAGTGGGGAGCGGAATACATCAATGGACGTCACTCTTCCTATCAGCTCATCAAATAAATCTTGTGTGTCTAGCATACAACATGCTCAGCAAACTTCAGCCATATTTGAGTCAGATGCCTCATCTTCTGTCTTCTCATCAGGGCCTTTTTCTGGTCTCGTTCTTGAACAAGATACATTTTCAAGAACTGGGGTTTTCTCAGAGGACCTGCATGAGGGGCGATAGATGGATTTTAGCATTCTTTGTTATTGAGTTGATTGGCACATGTACTTATGGTGTGGCCTTGGGAAGGAAGGGAGTGTTTCTCTCATTGAAGGTTGGTGGGTGTTTTTTCTCAAAAATTTGTGGAAAGGGAAAAAAAAAACACAAGAATTAAGGTTGTTTCTTGATTAGAAACCAGTACTACAATTCTTCATTTTCTTACTCTGCTTTGTACGTTTAAACGATTGTACTAAAACACCCATTTTTAACGGATTCGTGTTCCCGAGTGCTTTGGAAGAATGTACATCTGAAAATGGTGGACATCAATAGAACTGTGTGTGTGTGTGTGTGAGAGCAACATCAGCAGTTACTGGAACGATGGATGGAAACACTGCCTTGTGGGAGTGACTTTGATGAAGTAATGGTGTGAAACCCACTGATGAGTGCCTGATAACGCTTATGCAAGCTGATTGCTAAAATGCTTGTTCACAGAATTAAATGTGTTTTTGATGCAGGACTACATCCTAGGCAATATGGGTTTGAGCCTCGAAGGCAGATCAATTGTAATATTGCAAGCGCCCTTGTTGCTATTATGTGAAAGACACTCGATAGGATGTGTTGATTCTGCAAGTCGTTGGCAAAAGCAATTTGATTCGATGCAATGCGACTTCATGTAGCATATTATGTTGAAATTGGGGACTTTGGACACAAACTGGTCTCAGCATCATCTACTGGCTGTACTTGGATGCAGTTGTGCAATGTATGAATGGAAAGTGCAGTTGTCCATGTCCATTTGGACACTGGGTAGATGTGTGGAATGTGGATGTCCATGAAGTGCATCATTGTATGCCATCGTATTACGTGGGTGCATAATATCTTATTGGAATTCTTTTCATGATCAAAGTCTCAACATTCCCAAAATGTGAATTTTTCATTTTTTCCATGCGATCAAGGACTCAAAGCTTCACATGGATGAACTTTGAAAGGGTCTCAAGTTTTTGTAAAGCAAAGCACTCAATTGCACAGAGCGAATCTCTTTTGGCATAGAATTGTGATCGGTTAAACAATCATGCAATCTACTTATGGTGCCTTGGTGCATGTTGTATTTGGTTTGGATTCGTCTCCGATTATATTGTTCATTTAGGCCTCAACATTTGTGATATACATGACATTTTCTTGACCATGATTCAAGTAGAGGACAATGGTAAGGACGCCTTTGCATGTTTGATCCTTTAGTAAATCCAACCATATGGATTGATGCTTTAGCTTCTTTTTTCATTATGCTTTCCATTTGTGGTTTAGCCAACACCCAAACCATTCTTTTTAACCTCGTTCTTTTTGTTAAGGAGTCAAGGATGTATAAGTGAACTCAAGTGTGACCGTTCCTTCTACATCAAATACAACTTAGTTTTAGAACTTGTGAGCCTTTCCTTCTCTCAAACCTCGTTCCTTTAAGATTGGATATAGAAGTTGATGGTTGCCTTTTAAAGAAACTGCATGTATTGAATTCAAATCATCTCATGGTGCCAATGCAATGGCTTCTTGTAACATCGTGCACATTTCCTTTGGCATATATAATTTCCTCTGGCGCATGATTGTAAACTTATGTACCTAGCAAGACTTGTGTTTGCATGTCTTCTAGATTAAGGATCTTACAATTTTCTTTATTGCTATTATAAAGTTATGCCCCTATCAAAAGTATCCACTGATATGCATTTGTTCTTGGAGATGAAATTGTTTTTTTGATAGAAAGAACTAGGTATCCATGCTTTATTGCATTTGTTAAGAGAATAAGTTGTGGATGACAAATGTGTTTTGACTTGTTTTTCTATGAAATACAATGTTTGATTCACATTGTGTATGATATGCCAAGCTTGCGCAAATTCAAACACACCTCTTATCACCCATAGGAAAGATCATGAAAACGTTTTTATGAGAAAGATGTGCTCATAGAATGCAATGCACATCTAGTTCAATGAGTATGGAATGAGAAGATTATTCATTGAGCACTAAACAAGATTTTAATAGTAATATTTTTTAAAACAAAGGAGAGACATGAAAAATTATGTGGACAAATTGGATGCTATAGTGAAGTTCCACATGCTTTGGTTTCTTCTTCTTCTCCATTCTCAACTCACTATCCTCATGGTGGACTCATGTGCCTCCCATTGTTTTTCTCTTCAACAATTAGGTTGTTCTTGTTCTTGCTAATCTACACGCCCTTGCACCAAGCAATGGAGGAGAGGTGCCTAGAGATGCAACTATAGACTACGCAGCTTTTGGCTCCTTGTAGGAGTAGTGCACCAAATAGTTAGGAGAAGTAGAGAGTCATGATACTATGGATTACTTTTTGTAGGTTTATTATGTTTGCTTTGGGACATTATGTTAGCTTTTGATCATTCCAGTATCCCACATGACTCAAATGATGGTGTCTTATTGTATTGGAGTTATTTGATTATTGATGGTCTCATTTGCTACATCACAAATTGGAGTTCTCATTTTATACATTGCAAATTCTAGCAGTTTCATATTTTATAATTGGCATCGTTTTAATGAAAGTAAGTGTATAAGATCATGTGTGAAAACAATCATTTACATAGGCCACTTGCTTGCTCAAGAAACGTAGTAATTCCATACATATTTGCAATGAACATATAGCCATCAAAGCATAATTGATGAGCAAAAGAACTCAACATAAACAACTAGTGAAATGGAGAACTACTTCAAACAATTTTTTCTATGATATCCCAATATGAACATATTACATGATTAGTGGAAGAAGATACAAGAAAGAAAAACTAAAAGAAGACACATGATAGGTAAAAGAATGTAAGTGGCCCCAAACTAAAATAAAGATTGTTTGTTGTGCATCATGAGATTTGGACATGCTGATACCAATCTTCAAAGACATCTTGTCAAAGGGGTTGACCCTTAACACATTTAGGCCTAGTCACATTACGTATAATATTACAGGATGGGGATTGAAGTCATCCTCTTGATGTCCTCGTGCAACTTTTGCACAACATATTGTGAAGGACAACACATGAAAATGTACGTGGGAACATGTTAAAGGTCTACATTAATGTCTTGAAGTATGTGCCATCAAATTTTTAGCATCCCAAACGTGTGCTCAATATGCACTTATCCCTTGGTCAAATGTCGGATGAAAGAGCTTCCAATCTCTTTAGGCAAGGGGTAGCATTTGCAAAATGGGTTGATGAGGTGGCTACAAGCTTTGTAGGTACAATTTGCCACTAGCAAATAGGGAAGCACTCCGACACCTCAAATGTTGATAACTGGCTCTTGTAGAATGAGCTTGTCCTAAAAGCACCTATAAAGTGAAGAAGCCTTTCAATGTGTAGCATTGTTCATTCCAAAAATAGAATAGAAAAATCCATGATTCTTTTCTATGCATCACAAATTGCTTGCATGAGACTAAGTGGAAGTGATGCTTACACCAGTATTGTGTCAAGATCTACTCGATATTAGGTTTGCATGCCATCTTAATGCAAGTGCAATCAATTGTGCCACACACATTTGGTAGCAAAGTGATGGATTGGAAATGCACTATGATGTTTCTAAGGCATCTCCTATTGGAATGGAGATGTGAGTGATCTAAGCTTCGTCACAAGTATGTCAATAGCAATGGGGTAGTATTTGTGGAATATGGACTTGCCCTAAATTGGGGCATTAAAAAAATTCCCATCACCCTATCAAGGTCAATGAGGTTGTAGTTCTTGCAACAATTGTTGGAATGCAATAAAACCAAACCTAAATCTTTGTAAAATGTCTCATCATGTGTATCTAGCTTGCAAACCCATATGGGCTATTGAACATGGATCTAGAATGTTTGCTGCCTCTTGGGAATACCCGACAATTGTGAAACAATGAGCTTGAAGAAATCATTGCTATGCAAGCCTAGGAAATACTACAAAGCAATAAAAGAATATACCAAGAAAAGTATCCAACAATTGAGAGTTCTCCTTGATCTCAGATGTCTCCATGAATGACAAGAATTGCATCATATCCAATAGTCAATCCATGAGGTCCTACAATGAGTGATCGTTGATATTTTGGAGAAGTGAAACATATGGAGGGTCAAGGATAAGTCAATTGTTAAGAAGTAAGATAAAGTGATCGTTGTTTAAGGTTTCTAGATGTGAAGTGAAGAAATGGTAGATTAAAAAATAATGAAGGCTAAAAATGTTAATGGTGAACAAATGAAGGTTGAAATGACACAGCCCAAGAACCATAAAGACAAATGAGAGAGACTAGAGGTGTAGGTGGGGAGAGACGAATAGGTTGGTAGCCAAGAAGAGCACTGGATGAGAGATGCTTTGGCCATAACTTTTAAGTATTTTTACATTGACTATTACACCATAGTTAGCATTGACAGAATGGTTGAACAACGATCATGTGCACCAAAAGGGGTCCCTAGTTTCACTACTACATTTAAGGATGTAGTTTGATTGACCAACTGTGGCCCATCATGTGCATGGTATATCATTGAAGAAGCAAGTAGGTGGATGAGAAGCATTTTCCTTGCTAAAAGGAGAGCATGAACATCTCAAGAATCGAGAAGTTCTATTTGGCTTGGCAACACATCTCTAGTGTTCTTCTCGGGGTTTTCCAACAATCTAATGGGGGAAATTTTGGGAAGGCTCTCCATCTTGTTGTGCATGCAACACTGGGAGGTAGCTTCATGGAGGGGCCCAGCCTTTCCATTGTTGGTTAACCTCTCATCTCTAACATATGTTGGCCTCTCTAGCAACCTCCTAACGGGCAAGGAAACCATGAACCATCTCTCGAATTGAGAAGTTCAATTTGGCTTGGCAACATGTCATCTCTAATGTTCTTCTTGGGGTTTTCCAACAATCTAATGAGGGAAATTCTGGTAAGGCTCTCCATCTTGTTGTGCATGTAACACCTCAATCTAGGAGATATCTTCATGGAGGGGGTCATCTTTCCATTTTTGGTTAACCTCTCATCTCTAACATACGATGATCTCTCTAGCAACCTCCTCATGAGGCCTATCGCACCAGCTCTTGGCAACCTCCATAGCCTCCATCACCTCATGAATGGTTGCAATGATACTATGAAACATCTTGCTTGAGCTCAAGGACCTCCATAGCCTTGAGTATATAGACTTATGCTAAACCAATCTCTCCGGCCCCATCCTATTGTCCCTTGGTTGCCTCTTCTCCCTCCACACCCTCTTTTTGTATCACAACAATCTCTTAAGCTTAATTGTGAGGTACCTCCTCTAAAACCTAGAGGAGTCTTCTAGTAATTGACTAAAACTTCAATCCATGCACACTGCCATCTAGTCTCCCTATGGGAAATAGTGGACTTAGTTGGGTAGGGGAGGTTTGGTTCTACTTCATAGGAGACGATATTCCATAATAGTAGTCTAACGTGCACCTAAGAAGGGCCACTTGGAAAAACCAATCAAAGGTGGGAATGGGCTAATATTGCACTTGGTTCAAAGAGAGTGGAGCTATCTTTCAAACTTTCCTAGCTATTAGGATATGTACTCAACCTTATCTAGTGTTTAGGAAAGCTACTTGGTTTATTAGGTCCACCTAGCCATGGGTGATCGCCAAGATTGAGGCCTTCCACTTTTTTTGATTGATTTGATTTAGTTATCTAATTAAGGAAGGTGTGTTCCATACTATTTGCAACTCACTTTGGAAACAACATCTCATGTTGTCTTCTCAATTCTTCACTCTAACTAACTAAGCATCCTTCTCTCCATACCTAAGAAAGTAAGAATAGAAGACTAGCTTCCAAATGTAGTGAACTCAACAACTTACCTCTCCACATTATAATCCAAAATCTTGAAGGCTCAAGGATGGTTCCATAACCCAAGCAACACAATCTGATACCGTTGGTTATTTGCATCCACTACAAAAAGCACACCAATGATGAGAGAGGAAGATATAGAAGAAAAAGGAGAGAAGGAAGATAGAGAAGAAAAAGGAGAGAAAGAAGATAGAGAAGACCTTCAACTTGTCGGGTCCTTCACTCTCTCACAACCTCACATACAACTTCAAAAACAACTCTCTTATCATGGATGGGAAGAAGAAAAAGAAAACCAAGAAGAAGATGTAGTGCTTTTTCAATCCCTCACTTCACATAATTCTCACACACACACTCTCTCTCCCACTCTAAAAAATGGAGATAAGATGGTAGAATAGAAGTGAATGGAAGGCTTCAATAGCCACATCAATAGAGCTTTCGTAGCATGGATACACCAAAAATGTAAGTACAACTAAGACCTCTCACCCTTATATAGACCAAGATTAGGGTTAGGATTAGGTCACTTCTCTAGGGTGGCACCCCATCTTCATATAGGGTTTACATCCCATTTACATTTTAAGCTTTGCGTCACTTTTATATTTTAGGGTTTGCACAACTGTGAATTAGGATTTGCACCCTCTTTTGAGTGTCTTACCCACTTTGTAGGCTCTTGGTTTGTCCTTCCATGAAGCATGCTTCGGCCTTAATCTAATCAGATCTCACCTGCATATTCATGTGTGCAACTTACACAATAGTCAATACTTGTGGGTGTGATGAATACAACTATGGTTGACAATACAATGTGCATAAGAGTGAGCCCGGCTCACACAAAATAATATAGCCATGATAATAAATAATATGTTGAATCACTTTAAAAATAATATCTTTCCAACAATAATTCTAGTAGGTGCATTGACTCCAATAATAGATCTTGTGTGCTTTGATTATCTTTGACTTTCCTTAACTTTGCCTTTGATTGTAATGAACTCAACAACTTACTTTTTCACATTGTAGTCCAAAAGCTTGAATGCTTGAAGACGGGTCCACGACCTAAGCAACACAATCCAATGCCATCACTCCTTTACATCTACCACCAAGCACTCTAACGATGAGAGAAGAAGAAGGAGAAGAGACTCACCTTGCCAGATCTCTTATTCTCTCGTGATATCACAATGTCACACAACTCCAAACTCATCCCTCTTACCATGGATGGGAAAAACAAGAAGAAAAGCAAGAAGAAGATTTAGAGCTTCACTTTCACTCAATCATTCACTCAACACAACTCAAAGAGCTTTGCATTGCTATATCTCATTCTCTCACGTAATCTCACAATCTCACATACAACTCCAAACTTAGCCCTCTTACCATGGACGAGAAAAAGAAGAAGAAAAGCAATAAGAAGATTTGGAGCTTCACTTTCTCTCAATCGTTCACTCAACACAATTCACACACACACTCTCCCTCACTCCCAACAATGGACACAATATGATAGAATAGAAGAAGTGAATGGAAGACTCCAATAGTTGCATTGATAGAGCTTCTGCATCATGGATATACTAAAAGGGCAAGTATAACTGAGACCTCCCACCCTAATATAGACCAAGATTGGAGTTACGACTAGGTCACTTCTCTAGGGTGGCACCCCATTTATGTTCAAGGCTTACGTCACATTTTCATTTTAGGGTTTGCACCTCTTTTACATTTTAATGTTTGCACAATTGTGAATTAGGGTTTGCACCCTCTTTTGGGTGACTTACCCACTTGTTGGGCTCTTAGCTAACTAAGCATGCTTCAATCTTAATTAAATTAGATCTGTCTACATTATTGCAATTACATATTAATGTGCACAATCCACACAACAATCAACAGCAGAGCAGGTGTGACAAATACAGCTACATGTGACAATATAATGTGCATAGGATGAGCCCACTCTCACAAAATAGTACAACCATGATAATAAATAATATGTTGAAGCAATTCAAAAATAATATCATTCCAAAAATGATGCCAACACTTGTGCTTTGACTCTAAAAATGATTCTTGATACTTGCACTTTGATTATCTTTAACTTTCCTTGACTTTGCCTTAAATTGTAGCCTTCCACATTTTGTGCTAACATTACCTCCCTTCGAGACAACTGCTAGTTTCAAGTTCCATTGCACTCACATCAAAGGTAGATGCATAATGTTGGGAGGACCAATGAAGTAGCTCTAAAGAAGTAACGGTCTTGATGGAGAAGTAAGACCCACTACTATTGAGATGAAGAATTGGTGATGATGATCATATCTTGTGGGATGGTACAGATGATGGTGTTAGTACTAGGGTGGATGGCGAATGATATTATTATTAGTGAGACAACTTATAGAAGATGGTAGTATACTTGATTGATGGTCCTTCTAGTTGGATAGAGCTTGAACGGTCATGAAAAAGGAATAGGAGGTTGTAGGAGATGAGAGATTTGATTGTTGAAGTAGGAGTGATGGATCATGAACTTTTGTGCCTGTAAAGCAAAACCCTCAGGTGCATGCATTTCCTAAGGAGAGTGCTAGTCTTCTTCCTTATGCATAGGACATGATGTTTTTGTTTTGGGAGATGGGTCGAACTCTAGGAAAGCCTGAATTGTTGTCCCACACTTGAAGACCTGAAACTATAAATCAATTATGGTGCAAATACTATGTGAGTGTGCATACTTACATAGACTAATGCTTATTTAGAAGACTTCTTCATGGCTTCTATCCCATTGATGATGGTTGATAAAGCAAGGAACCTTGAAATGATGAAGATGGGAAGAATTATCATTAGTGAGGGAAAAGGAGTAGTTGAAGAAGATTCTAGAAAAATCTAAAAGGTAGGATGGACAAAAGTAAGATTGCAATCTAAGTAGCTCTTAAAGTATATGGATTTCCACTAGATCAATAACAAGTGGAAGTTGACGTAAGTGATTCCCTTCTATTGAAGTACTTTCTCTAGTTTTCTTTAAAGTGGATTTTTTGACACTGAGATGAATGAAGTGGAAAGGAAAAATGTACAAGTGACTAAAGGAGACAGGTCTAACCAAGGCGTGTTGAGACTCCCTAAGTATGTCTTGACCTTGATATACCCTAAATAAATATGGGGATAAAATGGAAGAGGGCTAGGGTTTTAGAGATGGAGTCGATCACCTAGGGTCGCTAGACGCATCTAAACCTAGGTGCAGTGTAGTGCATGTGTGTGTATATTTTTCTTCTTTTCTTTTGTTTTGCTTTTAGAGAAATTTTGGGTTCTCTTTTTTAATTCATTTTTTCCACTTTTTGTGAATAATCACATTGCCATATAGCTAGGCATGTAACCTTATAAAAATAAATGGATCTATGAAAGAATTGAAGGCTAAGTACAAATAGTAAATTTGGCTCAAAGAGTAAAGTTGTGCACTGAAGTATGCATGTTGAAGATTAAATATTGAACTTGGACATTAAAAGCATAATGCCTGGATGAAGCAATTTGCAACTCCAATAGAAGGGGATGACCATTGGATATTATCATTGTTGAGATATGTCATGGTTGAAGAAATTGGGGTGCCATTGTTGATGGGGCTTTGTTGTCTTGGTCTCTTGTTAGAGTCTCTCAAATGATCTTAATAGTAACTTGATGTTTTGATAATCTACCACTTGGATACTTTTGGGAGTTGAGACTCTCAAGAAAATTTCTAGTGTTAGTGCCATCTTCAAGTCTTGGCTATTCATTTTGGGCTTTGTCACCAATGTGATCTATCAAGGAAAGGATTAAAGGAGACACATAAATGATACATGTAGAAGGGAGAAGGTGAATAGATTGAATATGTGAATAATATATACATGATTCTGCTTGAATGCATTACAAAATAAAAAATTTCCTCTTGAAAAAGGCAAGGAGAAGGATCGGGGGAGAGCACACTTGCGTTTGGGTGATTGCATGAGAGAGAGAGAGAGAGAGAGAGAGAGAGAGAGAGAGAGAGAGAGAGAGAGAGAGAGAGAGAGAGAGAGAGAGAGAGAGAGAGAGAGAGAGAGAGAGAGAGAGAGAGAGAGAGAGAGAGAGAGAGTGTGTGTGTGTGTGTGTGTGTAAGCAAGCTCTTGAGTTCACTTGTTCAATCCTTTTTCTAGTCTCTAATCTTAATATTATTTATTTTAATTAAACAAGGCATTGTTTTGCTTTGCTATATTGAGGGGGGTAAGAAAGCTTAAAGGCTACATCGTACATTTTGTGCTTATTCAACAACAATGCCCTACTCAATGTTCATGAGAAACATTTTTGGTACCAGATACAAAAACCTCTAACTCAAAAATTTGGAGGAATTTCTTAATAATATTACATGCATTCACCATTTTTATAACTAAAAAAATTCAAGGTTCAAGGTTTTAAACCTTCTTCTTTAAAATTTGAAGGTTTTTTTGAAACTTTTACAATTCATTTTACATTGTTTTTGTGAACATTGACCTTGTTACAAGCTACCTAGGGACTTAAAACCACCACATGTTGCTACCTATAGGAGGGGACCAAAAACCACCCATCTAATGGATTGAAAACTACCTCTTCCTAGGGGACTTAAAACCATCACACCTAATAGGTTGGAAAACCTCATATTGAGGCCACCTCAGTGTTGCCCTATGGCCAAAATCTGTTGCCTAGGGTGCCTTATACACTACCTAGGGGTAGGAAACATTATATTGTCTAGGCAATGATGACTTGTTGGCTATGTCCATGTAGGTCGTCCATGCAAGCTATTTGGGGAAATCCTAGCCTTATGTGCTTTGATCAACAATCGTCTTGCTTTCCAATTTGTGAGCAACAATTAGTTGCTCATCATCAATCATCTTGTGATAGATTGCCATCATCGTGTTTTATGCTATTGAACAGGTGAAGAATTCTTAGGGATAGTGTGCATAACCATATCGACAGCAAAGGTCAAGGTATCAGTTGTCCATAAAATCCTCCCCTATCTCCACCATCTTCATTGCCTCCATACTTCCACCATTGCCACTCTTTGTTCTCTATCTCCTTGTTTCCACTTCCTACTATCGCCACTTCCTCCCATCCCATCTCCCACAACCACCAGTTCTTTGCCTTTTGGTTCTTTGTCACTTGGCCATGTTGCCTACCCATAGCTGTCTTGATAACAAAGGTGGGAATTCCCATTCAATGCCATAACCATCATCAAACAATCAAGCAAGGGGAAGGAGTTGCCTAAGAGGGAGGTGGAATCACCAAGAAAGAGGCCAAAGGAGAAGTGGAAACCATCACAACATCTAGCAAGGTACTAATTTATTACTCCATATCTCCCAAGAACTAGAGTGCTTGTCATCAATCCATAGTTGGCTCCTTTGTTGAAGTGGTGCATTGAAGAAGAAAGAAAGAGAGGGGGATCACCTGACACTTTGGATCCTTTGATTCCCATGATGTATGCAAGGGGAGAGAAGAGAGGGCAGTTAAAGAAAGTGGAAGGTGGACAATTAAAGCTTTAGTTGTGTGATATATTGATTGAGATAAATATTCCTAGATCTATTGGTGGTACTTTAATTTTTCAATGTTTCTGATTGCTACATTAGCGCACGTGCACATTGCACTTTGCACACTATATCAATACATACACACATGCATAGTGCACATTTCCTACATCTTTAGGATCTACCATCATTCTTCCTCTACTAGGACTTCTCATCGATCATCTTAGCATTCCTCACCTACAACAATAAGCTACTTGTGGTGTGAGTACCATGGAATTAGTACTCATCTAGAATAAGGATATATTATTAACTGCAAAAAAAGGGCCTATAATATTTTGTGCCATGTCCCTCATCACTCCACACTCAGTCTCATTGTCCATCTCCTTCATTCTCACTCAAATATAATAAAGTAGCAAGAAATCTAGAAGGTAAAGTTTGCACATACATAAATAACTTGTTCTATTATTTTTCATCTCTTTTGGACATGGTATTTAGGGTTAGGATTTTTCCATGCCCCTTGGGCATCTAGTTGCTTTGAACTCATCCCATATCTAATCTTCTAATCCACACCTCTATATCACAATTTCTAGGCACATCAAGGGCATGACATCTCGGGCTTGCTTAGATGACGTATCACCCTAACATCAGTACATCACAATAACTTCACACCAATTGGGTCCTAGAGTTAACGACACCATTCCAAGTTTACTTAAAATTTGACCCAACTCCTAGTTGCACATCATTCATGCATACCACTCATTGCATAACAAAGGTAGACACATCCCTTAGGGAGAGCATGAGCAACATAATTGGTACATTTGACCTATGAATGGATTTGTTGGGAATCATGTATCTAATATTTCTACTAAGTAATTGATTAAAGAACTCATCATATCCTATACTAGACAAGGACCTACTAATCAATGGTCTAGGGATATAAATATAGTGAAGTAGATGTAGGATTGCTAGCTACCCTAACACAAGTATCCACATATCTCAATCACTAGTCAAACTCCAAGATGCATATAACTAGCCTAACACTTAACCTAGTGCTAGGGACCTTAAAAATCAATGCCTTCTAGTAAGGGACTAAAATGAATGTAGATTTGATAATGGTAGCATTAAGTGATACAACTCAACGAGGGATTGTTGATATTGGTGTTGGTGTAAGCATTATGAGTTACATGGTTTTGCAAGCATGGGATATCCCTTTTGTGTGGAGATAGCTTTCTTTAATGTGAAGTTGGACAATGGAACAAAAGTCAAACCATTTAGAGTCTCAAAAGATTAGCCAATCAAGATGGAAAGAGTCTAGTTTTTGGTGAGCTTCATTATCATGAAGAAAGTAGACAATGACATCCTACTAAGTAGACTGAGGAATGTGCGAGTAATTGAGTATTGAAGGTATTAAGTGTTGAGATGGATACATGGAAGTCATTTTTTATTTACCTAGATGCCATCTTGGTGATGCTTAAAGGGAACTCACTCAACAACCTAACTATGGCCCTCTCACTAACTACATTCCCTGCTTAGAGGATGAGTGCAATTAGATATATATATCATCACAACCATTGATTTTCCCATCGTTGATGGACAAAGATGGGGAGCGCTCAAGAAAGCAAGAAAATACAAGGGAAGATTGTGATTATGAATGATGCCTTGGATTGAACCCAACCCTTAGTCCCACTTTGTATGATGGCTAAAAGTGCAATTAAGGGAAAAAGTTCTTATAGCATCTACCACATGCCCATGAACAAGCTAGAACTAATTAGATTCCCTTGAGTACTTGAAGGGAGCCTTGAACAACAATATTGCACATTAAATATCAAGCCCCTCAATGAAATCCTAGAAACTGAGTTGCATGATCTAAACCTCATGTATAATTGGGCTCTTTTGGAAAAAGACAAAGCTCTAATATATGACAAACATATACACAACAAGTCTTTGAAAGAAGATGTAGATGACTTAAACCTCATGTATAATTGGGCTCTTCTAGAAAAAGATAAAGCTCTAGTAGATGAGGAACAGCCTTCCAAAGAAGAGGACTCAAAAAGTGTATATATTGACAACGAGTTTAAGAAGAAGGTCTCTACCTTCGAAGATGGAACCATATATTATAACTTAAATGGACAAGTGATAGAATAAGTCATCATGCACAATAAAACCAAACAATCATAGTGTTTTTCTCATCTCAGTAGAGGAGTAGCTAGAATGAATTGCTATCAAACTTAGCTTGAGCATCTTGAGGCAGTTGGCTATGAAGAAGTAGGACTTGACCAAGCAAAATAGCCATATACAAAGTAGGAGTTGAATCCAAGCTAGAACCTCTAGTTGAAACAACCTTATGACTTCAAATATGAATTCGAGTTTAGTTTAGGGAGTGATATAGAGATCCCTCAACCTTGTAAATTTTGACACACAATGAGGACCTTCCAATCCATCTAAAATTTAGAAAGTTAAAGGTAGAGAGAAAGAAAATGATAATGATTCAGAGGTAGAGTAATAAATAAAACCTTAAGATGTCCCTAAGAGCTTCACAAGGTTCAAGAAATGTGATTGTATAGTGGTATTTCTTGGCACTATATGACAATGACATGCTAGTGAAACAATTGAAGGACCTACCAAAGTTATTAGTCAATGACATAATTGAGAATGAAGAGACAAAGCCACAATATTCTAATGGTCCTTGACACCACATCAATAAGAAAGAGATCATATGCCACAAATCAAAAGTATTCATACAATGTCAATGAAGAAATAGAAAAGATCTTGAATGCCATATTCATTTAGAAAATTGAACACATGGATTGGTTATCCCTAATTATAATAGTGCTCAAGAAAAATGGAAATATTAGAATGTGTGTCAATTACTAAAAAGTTAATGTTGCAATGAAGAGGGACAATTATTTTCTACCATTTTTACTGAGCATACGGTCAAGTGAGTGGAGGTAAGAGAGGTTTATAGTTTTCTTGATCCTCCCTGATGGATTCTTTGGATATAACCAAATCCAAATTTATCCAAATGATAGGTACAAAATAGCATTTATCTCACAAAGTGGGAAGTGTTGCTCATATAGTTATAGCCTTGGTTACAAAGCAATTATGGGTTGCTTCTTGAAATATCTCAACACTCTCCTCATTGCGTCCAAGTGTGATTTGCATGGATTTTGCATGAATTGGCTTATCACTCCCACTATAGGTCTTGTAATGGTTAACTAGATCAAACTACCATCCATCTTCTTTAACATGGTAACATCCTCAATATACTGTCCATCATCAACCATCTTTATGCTTTCATCCCATACTTATCCAATGTTTTCAATGAACATTGCTTTTGCACTAACCAAATTCCATGTGGTGCATCAATCACTTCAGTGCCCAAAAAGAACCACTAATCTAAGTTATTTGATGTTAAACTTCTCATGCAATCCATGCTTTACTTTAGCAATCCCTATTTCAAGAGTACATGTTATGATACGAGCATCAACATAGACAACAACAACCACCATTCCATCCTCCCTGTGTCTAACATAGAGTGAATAATTAGCCATGCTTTGTTGAAATACCATGCTACATAGAAGCTTGTTGATCCTCTCATACCAAGGTCTACGTGCATGTTTTAACTCATATAGTACCTTCCTTAGCTTGCATACATAATATGGATACTTAGGGTGCACATACCTTTCAGGCGGTACTTCCTCTTACAGTGTACAATTCAAAAAGCATTATTGACATCCATTTTGTATAAATTTCAACCATAAATCAAAGGCAACGATCTCACTATAGTCATATTTGCAACTTGACTGAATGTCTCCTCATACTCCAATCCATATGTATGTGTATAACCCTTTGCAACCCATCTTTATATATTTTCAATAAGCCATCTCATTTTCTTTTGACTCTATAAATCCATTTGCAACCAATTGCTTTCTTTCCATAAGGTAACTCTACCTGATCCCAAGTTTTGTTTTTAGTTAGAGTATTTATTTCCTCCTTCATTTCACTCTTCCAATCTTTGTTTTCAATTTCTTCTTCAAAGCAAGTTGGCTCTACACGTTGCATACAAGATACCATGTATGCATAATGCATCTTCATAAATCCATTATATGTCAACTTGTCAACTGGATGCCTTACTCTTTTTTATCTTCTTAACAAAGGTGCACTAGATGGTGTTTCAATCGTTTTTTCATGTGGCGGTACATACTTTTCTACACTCTTTATTCCTAGAGTTCTAACATGAGATATCCCAAACTCATCATCCATATACTTATCATGTAATATCTCACCCATAGGCTTCTTCCCTTGTGTAATCTATATGTTCTTTTGTTCACTTCTCAACCTACCATTCCATGGGATATAATTCCCATTGCTTTCTTCATGGACTTGAAGACTAGACATATCCTCAAAAAGCTAATTTCTTTGACTATAGTTTTCTACAATTTTATTCCCATAACCATCATCATCACTGCTCTCATAAGCATCCACCTCAACTATAGCTTTAGGTCTATACTAAGACTCATATTCACTAAATCTTACATCTCTACTTATGTATACCTCTCTATTGATAAGATCATAACATTTATAATCCTTCTTCTCATATGGATAGCCAAGGAAAATACATTTGATAGCCTTTGGTTCCATTTTCCTCCTCAAGTCATTAGGGACATGAACATAACATACACAACCAAATACCTTGAAACATGCAGTTGTACGTGTTCTTCCATACTTCTTCTCATATGGTGACATGTAATGAGTCCATGCTATATGTGTCCTATTCATAACATGAATTGTAGTATATATTGCCTCAGCCTAGTAAGTCCAAGGCATATGTATGTACTTCATCATAGCTCTTGTAACTTCAGCAATGATCATGTTCTTTCTTTTTATAACACCATTCTGCTATGGTGTATATACTCATGTAATAGGTCTCTTAATCCCATGATCTCTCAAATAGTTAGAGAACTCATTTGACATTTATTCACATCCATTATCTGATCTCAAGAATTTCTATAACTCCCAAAATACTTTTTTGCCATAGCTTTGAACTCTAAAAACTTCTCAAAAGCCTCACTTTTATGTTGCAAGAAATAAACCCATACCTACATGTTTATTGCAAAGCAAAGGAAGCGAAAAATGAGGCATCAAGAGGAAAAGCGCAAGGCGAAAAAAAGGAAAAGGCGCCCTACAAGAGAGTGGGCCCATCAAGAGTACAAGATGCAACCATGGAAGCTGCAAGAAGCCAAAAGAAAGAAGGCGCACCTTTAAATATAAAGGCGCAGCAAAAACCTCTGTAAAAGAGCGCTAGCTCCCTCCTGTGCAATTTGTAACGATGAAAGGGCAGTAGGACTAAGCTAGAAAGAAAGGAGGACAATGGAAAAAAGGGACCCCTAGGCCATGGCCGGCCATGTAAGAAAAAGGGGATAAGGGGATGACCGCCCAAAATGGATTTAGGGTTTTGTATATAAAGTTCAAAAGTGAATGAGAGCTCATTCTTTGGTGTATGGCAAAGTGGACTCTTCTTCTCTTCTTCTCTTCTCTTGCTTGCTTGTGAGTGCTTGAGGGAGGGAGTGTGAGTGTGTGAGGGTGAGGGATCTTGGAGAAGAAGTCCTTCTCCTTCTCCTCTCTTCTCTTCTTCTCTTCTCTTCTCTCGTCTCGCGCATGGCTATGGAGGATGAAGCTTGGAGGAAGAGGCTTGAGGATGCTTGAGCTTGCATCACAAATCGTGGAGCTATCAGAGTGCTTGAGAGAGAAATCAACTCAATCGGGCATCAAAGTAAGCTCACTACACTCGTAAAGAGGGATAGCACATTGGCTATGTGAGAGGTAGCAATTAGTGCTAACTTGAAATTCTTGAACAATAAGTGGTTTGTGGGTCTTGGCGCTTGAGCTTGAGCTCACCTCTACATTTTGGTTCCGTTTGCCGAGACCAACGGATTCAAGCTTGAGCGCTTGCCCACTTCAAATTAAGTGTCGAAGTAAGGGTTTCATCCCCGAACTGGAGCTTGAGATAGATAGGAGGTTTTGGGTTTTAATCCATGCTACAAGTAAGTATTTTTGGTTTTTGATGATTAGTTGAGTAGGAGAAATCAATTCAGTACTTTGCTTTTGATTTTTGTCACATTTAGAGTAGGATAGGAAGAAGAAATCAGAGTGGGAAGCTTAAAGTTCACTATTGTAAAACAGTCCTGAACATTGCAATAACAAGAAAAAAATGGAAAAAAAGGAGGACTCAGATATCTCGGAGTCACAGGTGGAGTGATTGGGAAGGTTGAGGTGCTTGGCTAGCAAGTGTTTAAAGTTGTGAGTGACCAGGGTAGACCTCATTTGCAGTCATGGCTGAGAGAGAAGAGAGAGAGAGAGAGAGAGAGAGAGAGAGAGAGAGAGAGAGAGAGAGAGAGAGAGAGAGAGCTTGCAGGTCAAGAGACTAGATCGAATCGATTGAAGTGTGTCCGAGATTTCAGTGAGATTCAGGTATAGAATGCCCTTGGTCTATACCCCTCCTAGATTCTGTTAGATATGATCAATGCCCCACCCTCATTAGGTACTACCAATGATCCATGGTGCTCAAAGTTGTAAGGCCCCCATTATGAGGAGAAGCCAAGTGTGAGCCCGGACATTGGTGGAGTCCTGACTTGTATATCAGATGAGGTCTATGTGACCGGATGGCAAAAAGGTGACCATTGTGGGTCTAATCTTTGGGTTAGACAGAGTGGTTAAGCTGGTAGCAACTCGAGGCACATTGCATTGAGTTGCGTAGTAAGGGAGTTAAAAGGGGCCCCTATTGTGGGGTCCGGGGGCCGCGGAAGCGGCCCCTGGCTGGGGGGTCCCAAGGGGGCCAGCGGCCCCCCTGGCGGGGGTCCGGGGGCAGCGCCCCCGGCCCGATGGTAAAGGGAATATTCCCTGGAATATTCCCTGGCCGACTAGTGGAGGCTCATATGGTAGGTCGGTCAGCAGGCCGACCTAACGACCTTCGCGGGCTATAAAAGCTAAACCCCTTCGCAGCCATCTTACACTCATCTTTCACCCAGTCAGAGTTGTTGTTCCAGCTAGCCTTAAGCTCTTCACCTATCTTCTGTCTAGATCGCCATCTAAGCTTCACACAGTGGAAGCGCACGGGTGGACAGAGCCATCTTTGTATCAGTTGTTTGGAGTTAAAGAATTTTACTGATTCTCCTCTTATCTGTTGTGTACTCTCTATCTCTTTCTCAGATTCTGTTCGCTGCGCCGTGTAATATTTTACATGGTATCAGAGCCCAGGGGGCTCTAGAGATCGGAGAGAGTGCAAGAGGCAAAGGCTTCAACAGCAAAGAGAAACGATGTCGACTCCGGGAAGCAGTTCTGGCGCATCAGGAAGCGGTGCAGGAGGTGGTGCTGCTGTACCGGCTATTCAAACACTGAGGATTCGTCCACCAACCTTCAGCGAAGGCAAGTTAGATGGTACAAACTACACCTTGTGGAAGTTCAAAATTACTACTATCCTTGATTCTTATGAGCTTCTGGAGACTGTGCTGGGGACTGACGCAGAACCACAGCCTACCCCCGACCCATCAAATCCTAGTGTGATGATTCCTCCGAATGCAGATCTTCTACGAGCTTGGAAACGAAGGAATGCAGATGCATTGTGTGCCTTAGTTACAAGCTGTTCTGACAGTGTTTTGACTCTGATTCAGCATACAACCAAAGCGTCAGAGGCTTGGAATGTACTAAGGAGTCAGTATGAAACACGAAACCAAACAAGGATTCAAAACTTGGAGAATCAACTAGCAGCGGAGAAGTTTGCTGAAGGAGAGACGGTTGAAGCATTCATCACTCGGATTAAGAATCTGCGCGACCAGATGGCTGGCGCTGGGATACAAAAGACTAGCGAAGAGCTAGCTCGGAGGTGTCTTCGGATTTGTCCACAAAAGTTTGATGGACTAGTAACTGCCCTTAATACTCAGGTGAGACCTCAAGCTTTGACTTTTGAGGAGTTTTGTGCATTATTAATGGAGGAGGAGTTGAGGCTGAAAGCCCGAGAAGGAAGCAACAATGGAGATGCTGCATTCTCTGCCAATGCAAAAGGCAAAGGTGTTTCCTCCACCAAAAATGATGGTGACAAAAAGAAGAAGGGCGGCAAGAAGAAGTTTCAAGGAGAGTGCTTCTACTGTAAGAAGAAAGGACATGCAATTGCAGATTGTCGTGTCAAGAAGGCAGATGAAAAGAATGGTACCCTTAAAAGTAAAGGGAAAGAGACAGCCAATACGGCTGAAGCAGAGTTGGAATTATTCATGGCGACCATTGAGGAAGTGTGCTCCTCGGCGCAAGAAGAATCTACCACTGACTCTTGGGTGTTGGATAGTGGGGCCTCCCGTCACATGACCAACAAGAAAGGTCTATACAGTTCTATGCAGCCTCTACAAGAATCCATCACTGTGACGGTTGGAAATGATGCTAAATGCCCTGCTGCGGGCACAGGTACTATTTCTTTTGTTGCTGCAAATGGTGAAGTCAAAAAGCTTTCAAATGTGTTGTATGTTCCCGAAATCAGAAGAAATCTCTTATCAGTTGCTGCCATAACTGATCTTGGTCATGAAGTAAGGTTCAAGAAGACAGGTGCAGAAATTATTGATAGTGCTGGCACAATTGTTGGCAAAGGAGAAAGGAGGAACAACCTGTATGAGCTAAGTGCTCTTACAGCCACCGCTGGAGTGGGCACAAGTAAGCTTTGGCATGAAAGGTTTGGACACATCGGATTTGCAGTATTGAAGGAGATGCAAAAGCAAGGTATGGTTGCTCACCTACCTACAATAGCTGAATTGAAGGAACCATGTGAAGCTTGTATGATGGGCAAGCAACAGAGAAAGGCATTTCCACAAGAAAGCAAGAATAGAGCACATGCTCCTCTAGAGTTGGTGCATGCTGACTTGTGTGGTAAGATGCCTACACAGGCCTTGGGGGGATCTTCTTATTTTATGTTGATTGTCGATGACTACAGTAGGAAGATGTGGGTGTACTTCCTTCGTGATAAGGCTCAAGCTTTTGGTAAGTTTAAAGAATGGCTAATACTTGTTGAGAATGAAACAGGGAAAAGTGTGAAGAAATTTAGAACAGATGGTGGTGGTGAGTTCAACTCAAAGGAGTTTGAAGGCTTTTGCAAGAGCAAAGGGATCAAGCGTCAATTGACGACGCCTCACACACCTCAGCAGAATGGTGTTGTGGAACGTAGGAATCGTACCATTGTGGAGATGGCAAGATGCATGCTAAAGGGCAAGGGATTGCCTAACCATTTTTGGGCTGAAGCTGTTAATACTGCAGTCTACATTCTAAATCGGAGCTACACAAAGGCTCTCAAGGGAAAAACACCTCATGAGGCTTACACTGGTAAGAAACCATCTGTTTCACATTTCAGAATTTTTGGATGTGAATGTTATGCACATATTCCAGATGAGAAGAGAAACAAGTTACAACCAAAAAGCAGAAAATGTATCTTCTTGGGTTATAGTGATGAGCAGAAGGCTTACAAGTTATATGACCAAGAGGCAAAGAAGATCATCGCGAGCCGTGATGTGGTGTTCAAGGAGGAGCCGCATACAGTGGAGGAGGAGAAGGCAAGGTCTTCCACTTTATCATCAAGCGAAGAAGTAGTCCACTATGAACCTGTCCCGAGAGCTATCCCTATCCTTAAGGAGGAGGAAGCATCATCTTCAGATGATGAGGAAAAAGTTCACCAACCTGACATCACCCCACCGGAAAAGCCATTGCCGCGCTGGGTGAAGCAGCTCTATGACCACAATAATCCTATGCCTGCATCTGTTGAGGAGAAGGCAGACGGACCAAGGAGGTCTCAGAGAATAGAGGAGCAAAGGAGGGCTTCTGCTCACATAGTCAACATGGCCTTGATGGTTGAGATTATGAGAGAAGTAAAGGAGCCAACTGACTTAGAAGAAGCACTTGCAGATCCATCATGGAAGGCTGCTATGCAGGCGGAGTATGACAGCATAATGAAGAATGACACTTGGGAGCTAGTGGATCGGCCAGCAAAGCGGAAGATTATTGGCACCAAGTGGATCTGGAAGGTAAAGTACAAGGCTGATGGTACCTTAGAAAAGTACAAAGCTAGACTGGTTGCCCAAGGATTTTCACAAGTTGAAGGGTTTGATTTTCAAGAGTCATTTGCCCCAACTGCCAGAATGACCACTATTCGCACGGTACTTGCAGTGGCTGCCCACAAGAAGTGGCCAGTGTACCAAATGGATGTTAAGTCAGCGTTCTTAAATGGTGACCTCAAGGAGGAGGTGTACGTGGCTCAGCCACCAGGGTTTGAGGCCCCCCATTCTGAGAACAAAGTGTGTAAACTGAAGAAGGCATTGTATGGGCTGAAACAAGCCCCCAGAGCATGGTACCAACGGATAGATAGGTTCTTTTTAAACCTAAACTTCAAAAGATGTGCCTCAGATGCTAACTTGTATGTTTACAGGGATGGTAAAAAGTCTGCAGTGATTGTCCTATATGTGGACGACCTTCTTATTACAGGTGACTATGAAGATATGATCAACCAAACTCGAAAGGCTTTGAGTTTTGAGTTTGAAATGACAGACTTGGGCTTGCTGCACTATTGTTTGGGGATTGAAGTCTGGCAAGAGCCAGGAAAGATCTTCATCTCTCAGAAGAAGTATGCATGGGAGATCTTGAAGGCATTTGGCATGACCGAGTGCAAGGAGATAGCTACACCTATGGAGGTGAATGTAAAGTTATCCGTTGAGGATACATCAGCACTAGCAGACATTGGGAGGTATAGGAGGTTGGTCGGCAGTCTAATCTACTTGTGTAACACCAGACCAGATATCAGTTTTGCTGTTGGTGTTTTGAGCAGGTTCTCAAACAAACCTCATGAGAGTCATTGGAAGGCTGGGATGCGGGTGCTCAGATACTTGAAGAAAACTCTTGACTATGGTATCACATACAGTTTCGGAACTTCTCTTGTGGGGAACTGTGACTCAGATTGGGCAGGAGACATTGATTCCAGGAAGTCAGTTTCTGGTTATTGTTTCTCTTTGGGTTCAGGAATTTTCTCTTGGATTAGTAAGAAGCAACCAACAGTGGCATTGTCTTCTACCGAAGCAGAGTACAAGGCAGCTTGTTTTGCTGCATGTGAGGCCGTATGGTTGAGAAGGATTCTATGGCATATGGGAGTGCAGGATGAAGAACCAACTGTGCTGAGATGTGACAATCAGAGTTGCATCGCCATTGCCAAAAATCCAGTGTTTCATGCACGCACCAAACATATAGAGATCCAGTATCACTATGTGCGTGATTTGATGGAGGATGGGATAGTGGAATTGGTCTACTGTCCAACAGAGGAGAATGGAGCAGATATCTTCACCAAAGCACTTACGAAGGATCTGCTTCAAGTTCATCTTCAGAGACTCGGCATTGGGCCGAGGAGATAGTTCACCTATGGGTGGACATTGAGGGGGGGTGTTAGATATGATCAATGCCCCACCCTCATTAGGTACTACCAATGATCCATGGTGCTCAAAGTTGTAAGGCCCCCATTATGAGGAGAAGCCAAGTGTGAGCCCGGACATTGGTGGAGTCCTGACTTGTATATCAGATGAGGTCTATGTGACCGGATGGCAAAAAGGTGACCATTGTGGGTCTAATCTTTGGGTTAGACAGAGTGGTTAAGCTGGTAGCAACTCGAGGCACATTGCATTGAGTTGCGTAGTAAGGGAGTTAAAAGGGGCCCCTATTGTGGGGTCCGGGGGCCGCGGAAGCGGCCCCTGGCTGGGGGGTCCCAGGGGGGCCAGCGGCCCCCCTGGCGGGGGTCCGGGGGCAGCGCCCCCGGCCCGATGGTAAAGGGAATATTCCCTGGAATATTCCCTGGCCGACTAGTGGAGGCTCATATGGTAGGTCGGTCAGCAGGCCGACCTAACGACCTTCGCGGGCTATAAAAGCTAAACCCCTTCGCAGCCATCTTACACTCATCTTTCACCCAGTCAGAGTTGTTGTTCCAGCTAGCCTTAAGCTCTTCACCTATCTTCTGTCTAGATCGCCATCTAAGCTTCACACAGTGGAAGCGCACGGGTGGACAGAGCCATCTTTGTATCAGTTGTTTGGAGTTAAAGAATTTTACTGATTCTCCTCTTATCTGTTGTGTACTCTCTATCTCTTTCTCAGATTCTGTTCGCTGCGCCGTGTAATATTTTACAGATTCTTGGAAGTCCTTGTAGGTGCTATCAACATTCAAGTGAGGATTTTTGGAAAAAACACGATCAACGCGTTTTTGGCCAGTGGAATCAGACGTTTTTTACAGTGTCTGATTCCTAGAATCAGACCTAGTGACCGGTCTGATTCCCAAAATCGGACTCAGACAAAACCCATCCGGTCCAATTTGACATACCCGTCTGATTTTGAAAATCGAACCAACTCCAAATCGAACACAAAACCCCTTTTGATCAGATACTCGACCCGTCTGATTGTGACAATCGGACACACCACTTTCGATCGATTTCAAGAATCGGACAAGAAGGAATCAAACATACTATCCCATTCGATTGGTGGACTCTCTAATCACCAAAATTGGACCATAGAATCAGACGTGTCCCAGTTAGTGGACCCAACTTGAGCTGTCTGATTAGACACACCTTGTCCGATTGTGACAATTGGACCCAACCCTGTCCGATTCTTAGAATGGGACACTAGTAAATTGGACGTCGGATTTTCAAAATCGGACACTAGTAAATTGGACACAGCTTGATGAAGAAAAGAAAATCAGAAACTTGACAAACCCCGGCTAATGAGAAGCGCAACCCACTCCAAAAGAACCCACCGAATGCCTCACAAGTAGTTACAAACCTAGAAATTGTGGTCGAACAGTTTGGAATAGTGTCTGGTGTTGTGGACTGATTGCAAGACCCCAACTCAACCCCGAACAAGCCGAATGGGATAGCGTCTCAAACAAACCTGAGAAGCCGGTGAGAATAGCTAGGAACCGAACACACGACCCTATTAAGCCAACCCATAGACAAGAGCGTCGGAGCTGCACACACTTTGTTTTCTCACTCACTCTGATTTCCATCACTCAAAGCACACTTGAAAAGAGCTAAAAGCTTGATTTCGCATAGTGCACATAAATGAACACACACATGCACACACTCACAGAGTGAGGGTAAGTTGAGAATTGGTTGCAATTAACAAGGAACTCACTCAAACATAAAACTTTGAAGGAACCTACCAGTAAGAGAAGACCCAAAGACATAAAAGGGTGATAGAATCCCCAAAGGTAGCCCCAAGCGAAGAACACAACCAAAAAGGATGCAACAAGGATAGGCACTATCGTGGAAGTGGATCTACCTGGCTTTATCAACTTGATCGACAACTTAGCAAAGCAAGAAGCCTTAGACATGAAAGAGGGCAACTCAAGCCGTAAGAGCAATGAGGAGCTTGACCTAGGAGACTTTCCTGGGTCATTCAATAGTTAGTGCACAAATACGATGTTCAAACCCGGCTAGAACACCATGGTAGACCTATAGAGGATGTCATAGTAGACCTCGAGGAAGAGAGGAAGTTGACTTGTAGGGCTCTGCAAGGCCTAGTTGCATACAACCACGACTAGCAAACTAGGAGCTTGCGCTAAAGTTTGGAAATGTGAGAGATCTAGAGAGTGCTAGACCTAGTAGGAAAAATCGATCAAATAGCGAGAGAGCACTAGATGGAGACCTCACATTATGCAAGCTTCTAACAAAGCGACTGCTAGATAACATGGCAGGAGAGCAAAGTTCTGCAGCATTAGCAACATCAATGCTAGCAGAGTTAGGGGCTAACCAAGGCTCTAAGAGCAAATAAAAAATCCATGTGGTGGCAAAGGAGCTGGACAAATACCAAGTAAAAAATGATATGTATAACTTTGTGGAATAGTTTAAGCAGGTCTACGAGTCCAACGGCGTTACCGATCCTGCTCAATCCTCCCAAGCTTTCAGATTGTGCTTAGGTGACAAGGACCGGACTTGGTACATGAGTTTGGATGCTACAGAGCGTGCCAATTTCAATGGCTTGAAAAATCTCTTCATCAAGAGATTTTTTGAACCTGGGTAATTTGACAACTTGCTAGTGTGACTCATGAACATCAAGCAGAGGGAGAAAGAGGATATTCAAAATTATGTGGCCCAGGTGAGGAGCCTCTTCAAGAGAATCCCAATGGCTGAGAGACCAAATGAAAGAGCTGTATCCACAATATTCATCAGCGGAATACAAAGTGAAGAGCTCTACAAATCCTTGGTCGGCAACTCAAGCTTGTAGCGAGACACACTGGCAAGGGTCTTTGAGGAAGCTATTAGAGTGGACGACCAACTCAAGGAAAGAATCTCTAGGTGCTCGAATGGAGAAGAGTCCAGTACCAGGAGTTCCGAGAGGGCCTCAACCTCGAGTGAGAGAGCATGCCTAAGTGCGCAGGACAAAGGGAAGGGCACTAACTCATGACAAGAGCTAGCAAAGATTAGGATGGACATAACCAAACTATAGGAGATGATGAGTTGACCAATGCACTCACATGTCCAATGCGTGCATTGTGGCGGGAACCACTTACCAGCCAAGTGCTAGGATCCCAGGTCATGACCTTGCACTAATTGTGGTAGGCTCGGCCATGACGCCATGCGTTGTAGACTACCTCAGAAACTCCCATACTCGCAGCCTTACGATCAACCCTACCTTGAGAACAGGCCACTGAACTTCCTTGGAAGGGGAGCCCCACTGGCTCTTATGGCACCTAATGATGTTAAGTTGCCCATCCCTAGGATGGAAATAAATCCTACAAGTATCCCTAGACCACTTGGACCCTACATGATCCACCCACCGAGTGATATTCCGGTCCACTATGTGGACAAGTGTAGCAGTGAGACGAGCCTTATGTAAACCCATACATGTTGTATGATGAGGAAGGCAACACACTCCTTATGGACTACCGAGTAGTACCTGTGATGGCATTAGGTAGGGGGAGAGGTAGAGGCCTAGGGGCACAGACCCAAGATCCAATCGTGTGTTGGACTTGTGGTCATCTAGGACACATTTCTTCATGTTGCCCCAAGAGGAAGCAAACAAATAGAGATAAGGCTGACCTCAGATGCACTGAGTGTGGAATCACTCATCTCTTTGTTGATTGCCCTAGAAGGAGGCCATCCTCTAGTTTGAAAAACAAGCCATTGGTTCCATTGGGGTTGTTCGGTGTCAAGACATTGAATGGGGAGGCCACACCTATCCCATTGCATGTCATGACCCACGCACAGATGAAGCAGGCTAGTTTATCATTGCTAAGGCCCAACAACCTTGATGCAACCTTAGTTGGAAAGAAGAGCCGGAGATGAAGGAAGAAAAGATCAGAAGCTAAGGTCACCCTCAAAATTGAAAGTGCCACAACGTTGCCAGTTGGAGGGAAAGTCATTGATGTAGAGAAAGAAATGTCGGCTCCATGGACGACTGAAAAGGAAACTTGTTAGGTGCATATTGAATTGACCCTGAAGCTGGTGGAAAAGGAATTTGGCTTGTCAAACAAAGTAGAGAGCAAGCCAAAAATAGATGTATATTCCTTGCTAGGAATGGACAAGGTAAAGATCCACACCAACGACAACATCAACTTGGCAAATATCTTGGATCCGAAAGTCCATAACTCCAAGTCAAAATGGTGCATGCATTGTTCTCTAGTCAGAGGTACAACACCATCATGAGCCGCATCAATGTCCTCTTGCTAGAGAGCATCACAGCAAGGTTGCTGGATGAGATAAACCTCAACGGTTTTGTCAGGAAGACCATTGAGACCTCAGCAAAGGCTTTGGTAATGGGATGACAACCTGCTAGAGGAGGATCTCTTGTCACCAAGGCGAAAAGGAAAGCTTCGTCTTCAAAGGCTACAATCATCGGATTAGGTGGGGTCCTCACCGTGATCATTAGGGAAGCCATGGGACAAGGGTAGGAAGAAGCAGGAGAAGGAGTAGATAAAATGCCAAGCAGGTCACCACCTCACTAGGAGTAGGAGGCACAGTCTAGTGAAAGGACACTGAGTGAGGAAGAAGAAGACATGGAACAACAAGAGCAAACTAGCAGAGGAAAGGCTAAGAAGACAAAGAAGAAAATTGCACAAGAACAACAAGAAGAGGAGAGGAGGAAACAAGAAAAGGAAGACTTGCAAAAGGCTGGCAAAGAGTCCAAAAAGGCCGAGGAGGAAAGAAAGAGAAAGCTGGAAGAGGAGGAGGAGTTGAGAAAAAAGAGGAGGAAGACATGGCCCTCGCTACACACAAATCCATTGAGCGTAGCAATCCAGGCACGACAAGCCGAAACTTGCAAGCCCAATCAAAAATGAAGGGCCGACCTCAAGCATCTAGGTGCTAGAATTTGTGCCACCTATAGTAGAAGGCAAGGGAAAGGCCCCAATCAGCCCATTCCCGCTCTCTTGATGCCCACCACCACCAACACCACCATCTCCACTCCCACTTCTACCACCCAGGTGGATGCTAGCAACCTAATGGCTTGGGTCCAATACTTTGTGAATAAAGAAATGGGCCGAGGAGCAAGAGAAGGCAACCCCCATGGTAGTAACCAAAAGGTTGGTTGCAGCAAATGCAAAGTCGAGGCAAGACCCAAAGAGGCAGAAGGTGGCATGCTTCATGATCTCCGTCCTGCAACAGAGAGGCTGCCTGAAGACTACGACGAGTATGTCAAGGAGCTCCTCTCTTAATTAGAGAAATCCAAGGAGGAGAAAAGAATCGTGGTGGCAGAGCTAGAAGTCAAAAGAGAGGCCATGGCTGCATCCCAATTGGAGAAAACACGCCAAATAGCCATGGCCCAAAGGGAAGTTCACGAGCTGAAGTAGTAGCTACAAGCTAAGGAAGAGACAGAAGCGGAATGGCATGCACGAGTGAATGAAGAAACCGAAGCCATACGACACCTACAATTGCACAATGGAGAGATTATGGCATGCTACAAATATCTAGAAGCTAAAATGGAGAAAATCACTAAAGCCACGAAAGAGCTGGAGGAGCTGAGGGAGAAGAGAGCTTGCAGTCATGGAAGAGCTGAGGGAGGAGAGAGCTCGCAGAGGTACGAAAGAGAAGTGGAGAAACCAACCCAAGAGGCTGCCTCAACACAAGAAGAATAACAAAAGCTAAGAGAAAAAATGGAAGATCAAGAATGAAGGCTCATAGTGCTAGCCCAAAGGCATGGGAAAGCCTCAAAGATATGAACAAGAGGGCTGAAGAATGGGCCAATAAGACCGAAAAAAGGGTCAAATTGGCACACCGTCTCACTCAAGTTGAAAAGGAAAGGATACTTGCTGAAAGTAGAGTAGAAGCCACCCAAGTGAGATTCCATACCCAACAATGCACCTTCCTGGATACCCTATTGGATGTCACCCAGGTAGAGGAGGGAGAGCCCATAGAGACAATGAAAAAGAAACTAGGAATGGCTCGTAGGGCACTGAAGGCAGGACTGCAGATGCCACCACAACCTAGTGGAGTTGGCCCAAGCCCCTGGAAGAGAAATGCCATTATCCCCTATTGGCAGGCCTAACCTCATAGGAAGTGGATACACTCGGGTTCCTCGAAGAGGAGTAGCAAGAGCCAAGCTAGGAGAGGGAGTTGGATGTGAACTTTGAAGTGAGATCACATGAATAAGAGCTTGTCCCAACGCCTCCTTCCCCCACGGATTGAAGAGCAAGAATAATAGACACCTCTGTAGAAATAAAGACAGCACTAATGGAAAGAAGAAAACAAATGGTGGAGGACACAAGGAGAAAATGGAATGCCAAGGGAGTGAGGGCACCCCAGGCATCTATCCCACCATGTGAGGATGATGCTCCAGTGAGATTTCACATTGACATTGTAATCAAGGAAAGGTAAGAAATGTCAAGGAACCCCTTCGATTTTAACTTCCAGTTCCCCACCACCTTGCATAGGGTCTTGCCCATCAAGGTGGTGGAGGAGGTAATTAACATCGAAAGCAGGCTTGGATAGAAATGGCTCGAGGAGAGAGAGCAGAGCCCCACCTTATGGGCCACTGAAGATGCCGAGTTTTGGCAGGATAAGGTTTTTGAAGTATAAAGGTCTATGGTGGCTGGCTACGAATGTCAACCTAAATGGAGAAGAAGGGTTTATGAATCCAACCTGCACACTTGGGTGGCCTTTTGCAACACTCAACCCTTCGAGCGGAATGACCCAACCTTTATGCCTTACCCTAGAAGGGTAGGAGTGGATTTTGACTCTATTGTCCATGGCCACTACGACTTCCCTATAATCTATAATCCTCATTGTACTACATATGAAGAGGCCCTCATCTTCACATCAGAGAACTTGTATGATACGGTAATCTAATTCACTAACAAATTCTCTTCATGTCCTGACCACGCCTTCATTACTACTTGTAATTACCTTAGACTACTTAGGATATTCCTTAGGCAAGACCCCACCCCGCAGGAGTGCGGCCCCTAGTACTCCATTTTGATCCTAACGCTATAGATAGTTATGTGATAGTCCTCGACTAATGATGTGATCTGCTCTATTATCTTCATTTTGCTTAGCCCTTCTAGAGGACATGAATGATAGCCTCTTCACCTGCTGCAATCATCCATTCCTCTCCACCACCACCCTTCAGGTCCTTGCCTAAACCTCAAGGGGTATCTCCAAAGCCACCAGTTTCTTAACAAATCTATTAAGTCCCCCTTCTCCACCTCACTCCAGTGACGAAGATTAAACTTTTATCACGACTATGTAAAAAGAAGTGGAAGAAAAAGAAAAAGAAAAAGACAAATATATCACACGTAGCCACTGCAAGTTGCACATCGATCACAGTCATAGTACCTAGGGGTCTTGAAGTTAGGTGCATTCGGTGGCTTTAGTTGTCTGGCTTCGTCTCTAACCCCCTAGTCTCATTTTGATTCCCCACTTCACGCTTAGGGCACATCAAGGGCAGGACACACCTAGGGAGATAACACTCACCTGTGGTTAGACATGTCACCCTAAATTACACACACCACACCTCCCTTATGCACAAACTAAGTCCTCAAGTGAGGGACAATGCCCAGGATTGCTCCAGTCCCACTAGGATGAGCACAATGCACCACACGACAATGGAGCACACCCCCAAGTAGTGCACCTTCTTTTCTTTTCAGGTACAAATAAAGGCCCCAACCACTAGCTCTAGAGACCCCATCATCCATGCAATGCACTCCTCATCTTATGCGACAATGTCACCATGCACGCAAACCAAAGAAGGGGCACATTGAGGCAGCCCTAATAAAAAAGTGAATGAAGAAGCTCATTTGGAATAGCGCAAGAGAAAGCAACAACAGAGGGCTAGGAGACGGATCCATCTAACACCATATTCAATTTTAAAGATGGATCTGCCCATCAACCTCTCTCCACACCATGATCCATCCAACACCATATTCAATTTTAAAGATGGATCCACCCATTAGCCCCTCCACACAGGGATTCGTCCAACTTTATCTTCAATTTCAAGTCCATAAATCCCTCCAGCACCAGGGCTCATTCCAAAGTCAAGGGTCTTCCAGTTCCATAAATCCCTCCAACACCAGGGATCATATCCAACGCAAGGGCCTTTCAGTTCCATAAATCCCTCAACAGGTCCATAAATTCCTCCAACACACCTTCCAACTCCGCTTTTATACAAACTCAAAAATCCATGTGGCTACCCCCGCAACACTGTCTGACTCACCACTTACCTAGCAGTGCCATGGGACTGGCACTCAACTAGGAGGGGAGTAATGTTTATTGCAATGCGAAGGAAGTAGAAAATGAGGCATCAAGAGAAAAAGCGCAATGCAGAAAAAAGGAAAAGGTGCCCTACAAGAGAGTGGGCCCATTAGGAGTACAAGATGCAACCATGGAAGCCGCAAGAAGCCAAAAGCAAGAAGGTGCACCTTTAAATATAAAGGCACATCCAAAACCTCTGTAAAAGAGTGCTAGGCTCTCTCCTGTGCAATTTGTAACAATGAATGGGTGATAGGACTAAGTTAGAAAGAAAGGAGGACAATGGAAAAAAGGGCCTAGGCCATGGCCAACCATGTAAGAAAAAGGGGATAAGGGGATGACCACCCAAAAGGGATTTAGGGTTTTGTATATAAAGTTCAAAATTGAATGAGAGCTCATTCTTTGGTGTGTTGCAAAGTGGACTCTTCTTCTTCTGTTCTTCTCTTCTCTTGCTTGCTTGTGAGTGTTTGAGGGAATAAGTGTGAGTGAGTGAGGGAGTGAGTGTGTGAGGGTGAGGGATCTTGGAGGAGAAGCCCTTCTCCTTCTCCTCTCTTCTCTTATTCTCTTCTCTCCTCTCATCTCGAGCGTGGCTATGGAGGATGTAGCTTGGAGGAAGAGGCTTGAGGATGCTTGAGCTTGCATCACAAATCGTGCAGCTATCAAAGTGCTTGAGAGAGGAAGCAACTCAATCGGGCATCAATGTAAGATCACTACACTCATAGAGAGGGATAGTGCGTTGGCTATGTGAGAGGTAGCCATTAGTGCTCGCTTGAAACACTTGAACAATAAGCAACCCGTGGGTCTTGGCGGTTTGCCTTTACACTACATCTCTCACTCAAGTTCCACAACATAGTCACTAATGCTTTGATTCCCATGCCATGCACCATATAATCTCTACTTTAACTGTATTTTCTTTGTGTAAGCGCCATACAAATATTTTCTCAATAATCTCCCAAGCATCTTTACATGTGCTAGCCTTCTTGATGTGCAAGATCAATCTGAAATGTATATAGATATTCAATGTAAAACCTTTTTCTTTCTGCCTGCCAATATTTGTAGGCCTTTTTTTGTTCCCCTGTGGGCTCTTGAGGAAGTTCAAGGCAGGCATCTTCACTTTTAATGGGGTCCCATAAACCTCTCCCCACTTGAAAATTTTCCTTGTGATAGGACCATACACTGTATTTGTCCTTAATCAACTTGTCACCAATAATCTAAGTAATCAGTGCCATTTCTAACATTATGATAGTTGTAATTTTAGAAAAACTAACAATATCTAGTGTAGCAAATCACAATTCAAGCATATGAACAAGTCCCTAATATCAACTGCTCAAATCCGAGACAAAAAAGTACTAAAAATGCCCAAGAAAATACATATAAACGGAGTTCCAATGATGTGGCTATCATATATGTATCCAACTACTATAATATCCAACTACTATAATATATATCCAAACACCATGCCCATATATCATACACCAATTCTCTAGCAAGAAATACTCAAAATGAATCTCAAACAATACCCATATGGCTTAAACGATATCAAAATGCAAGCCTAAGATTGACTATTTTTCATAATATTTTCTATAAGTTTTTGTGCAAAGAATGAGGTATTGAACAAGCTCAAACCACATCATTAATTTGTGTGTATTTTTTGATGATATTTGCTCTTGAGATCTACACGTAAAAGTTGCATAGAAATTGGTTTTTTGACCTTTCAAAGCTAGTTCAATCTTAGTGCAGTGTGATTACAAAACTTGTGAACTGGTTCAAACTAAACTATTTCAGCCCAACTTAAAGCAAAAGTCACTCTACAACTATCTAGTTCATTAAGTCTAGTATGAACAAAGCACTTTAATGATTTGCCAATGTGAAAGTGATCCATCTAGTCAAGATCCTTGAATATTCTTAAATTGTTGCGCATCTAGAAGAGAATTGCAACTTATGATGACCTTAGGATATGGAGATGAATTTTTCATTTCAAAACTAGTCATGATTATCCCTTAAAGGACAAAACTACTAGGGATAAGGATAGATGCCCTGCTCATGCATGTTAAAGTGTTGCATGCTAACATGTTATACCATCTGGGAAAGAAACATATGACCTTTGAAAAATATGAAGAGGCTTGGAACATATTGTGCCCTAAAACACTAGGGGGATTATCATGTATCCCTTTATATGATTGCACTCTAAGGAGAAATAAGTTGTGGATTGTACCTTCTCTTGTGGGATATTGTAAAAAACATGCTTTGGTTTTGATGAAATGTTTTTAAGATAGGCTTGTTGCTTAGAAAAGAGATGTTTTCCTAGTTGGGGATAGGCTAATTACCTTGCTTATGGATTTTGGAAAGAGATGTTGTGCCCTCATAGGTAGATTCTTGGATATGCCCTAGGTCTCCCCTAAGACCAATAGCGGAGCCCTTCACCGAGGGCATGATTGTCCACCCAGTTCTAGGACTGGGGCCATGGATGCAAAAGATCAGTTCGTAGAGAGGACGTTAGGCTAGGAGACAATGAGGGTGCCAATGGGCTTTGGACATAAATTTTTCAAGAGTAAAAGACCAACCTAACCCCTATGAGATTGGGATGGTGTTCTTGGAAAGATTTGATGCTAGAGGTAAGGGAAAATTGGTGGATTGTTCCCATACATGAGTATCTAAGTACTTTGGATATGGATCTTGGTGTAAGGGACATAATGTCGACATGGCATTGTGCCTTGAAGAAGGTGTGAATAAATATACTTCTTGTAAATGCTTTCAAAGATTTCTTGAAATTGTATTTGTGTTTGTGCCTAATTTATGTGAATGAACATTAATTTAAAGGGCTAATTAATGAAGTTGATTTCTATATGTGATTAGTTAGTAAACTAAACAAAATCCTTGAGGGACGTAGGTGGCAGAGCCTTGCCAAAGTTAGGGTGGTCTCAGTTCACCGAGATGCTTTTATCACAATTCAAGCATTAGATTAGGCAAGTCTAGAAAGGGTTGAACATTGACTATCCTAGCATGTTATCATTAGAATCCAATCAACACTGTTTTAAGGGCTAGAGTGAGGGTAGAGGGGTTGATGTACATTGTCCCCCCTCATTTCTCATTACTGTGACAATGGTTTGCTTCAGCTTGAGGGATGATAGCAATGTTGTCACCTTAGAAGTCGATGCTAGATGGTTGATAGGAAACTCTAGGATATAACTTAGATTTTTGCTTTCAAGTCAATCCTTGTGGGATAAAGCCAAATCTTTCCCTGCAAGGTAGACTCAAGTAGCTCAAGATTATGAATGTCTAGTTATTCTAATGAGTTCAAGGCACTAGTACACTTGATTACTTCTTGATGGTCTACTAAAATATGTGATATTAATGCTCGTTTAGATAGGCACATTACATTGATTTAGTTCAAAGCACAAAGCTCTAATTCATGCCCAATAAACATTAAAAAAAAACTCATCTTTCTCTTCTATATCTCTATAGAATAAACCCCCTACTTATCTAGCACAATCAGGTCTTGTGCTTTGATTTAAAAGATACCCTTCTGCTTTTGGGCATAAGCAGGCCCCAAGCTTAAGTCGTCCCCCAAGCTTTTGGCATCTAATACATGAGTTGATTCAAAACTAGAAGCAACCAAACCATTGATATAATCCATTTTTTGTAGCCTTCAATGGATTCCTGAATGCATTCAAAGCAAGCACTAAGGTCCCAAATTTGAGTTACAATGGTTCTCTAAATATGTCTACCTATTTTGGATTGATTAGATGAGTATTTGTACTTGATTTAATGGTGAATAACAAGCTTTGAATTTGATATATACCTTGATTTGTCACACTTCTCAATCCAATTCTTGACTCCCACACTGCTACTTTGATACTAATTGAAAGGATTTGATTTAGATGCACAATGGAAGGGAGATGGCACAAGATATGGAGACTCAATCTTTCTTCTTTATCTTCTTCTTCCCTTAGTATACACAAGTGAGAATCTTCCAACATGGATAGATAGCTTGACTTTAGAACACTTTACATACCTCTTTTCCATTTTAATACAATCATAGGATATGACTTACCATATGTTTTATTTCTCAACATGTGTCACACTTGAAAGTCTTTGATTATATTGTGTATGTTCATATGCCGAATGAGTTGAATAAGAAACCTGCTCCAAATGCTAAAACATGTTTCATAATTAGATACTCTCTAGACCAAAAAGGGTAGTGTTATTATAGCTATATCTCAATGGTGAGTTTAGAGAGTGAGCAAGGATGTTATTTTTTATGAGATGAGCAGTAGGTATGCATCTAGGATAGATGCATTAGATGATGATGATCATGATAGATTAGAGAAATCATATGGTAGCAAATGTATAGGTATTTCTTAGTATGGAAACTAAGGAGGAGTAGCTCCTCATCCTTAGGCACACGTACTACTATTGTAGGTAATGACAAAGGGAAAAAGAAGGTGTCAAATGGTAATGATGCATCTACTAGGCATTTAGTTCTTGATGGAGACTCTAGTGGATTAGATAGTTTGAATTATGAGCTTGGTATTCCTTCAATTAGGAAACTAGGTTTATAGAGAGTACATATTACTATAAAGATTCATTATGTAGGTCTAGAAGGGGTAAGATACCACATTAGAAGATTTTTTTAAAAGGGTTATGCAACTCATCATTATGCTTATATGGTAAAGGTAGTTGAGGATGTTGAGGCCACTTGTTTTGAGGAAGCTATTGGTGAAGCCCATTAGGATGGAGCAACGGATGAGGAGATGGCTGCATTAGAGGCCAATAAGACTTGGATCTAGTATCATTGCCCAAGTGCAAGAAATCTATTGATTATAAGTGGGTCCAAAAAATAAAGCATAATGTAGATGGTTCCATTGCCAGGTATAAGACTTGACTAGTTGCAAAAGGCTATGCATAGATGTACGGCATAGACTATGAAGAGACATTTAGTCTGATTGCTAGGATGGAAACTATTAGATGCATGATTGCTTTGATAGCAACCAAATGTTGAAGTTTGCAGTAGATAGATGTGAAGAATGCCTTCTTGCATGGTGATTTGCAAGAAGAGATGTATATGAAGTAGCTAATAGGTTATGAGAATTTAGAGCATCTAGATGGTTCCATTGCCAAGTATAAGACTTGACTAGTTGCAAAAGGCTATGCGCAAATGTATGGCATAGACTATGAAGAGACATTTAGTCTAATTTCTAGGATGGCAACTATTAGATGTATGATTACTTTGATAGCAGCCAAAGGTTGAAGTTTACAGTAGATGGATGTGAAGAATGCCTTCTTGCATGGTGATTTGCAAGAAGATATGTATATGAAGTAGCTAATAGATTATGATAATTTAGAGCATCTTGCATATATGTATAGGTTTAAAAAGACTATATGGATTGAAGCAAGTATCTAGAGCATGGTCTAATAAGATCAAAGAGTACCTTGTTAACATTGGATTTTATGTTTCTAATGCACGTCACTTATTGGGTGATGTAGATTTGGTCTTTGTAATCATCTTTGTGGATGAGTTGATTATTACAAGTGATAGCAATAGTGGGAGTGCTAATGTGAAGGGCCTTTTGAAGTAAGAGTTTGAGATGAAGGAATTGTGTAAGCTGAGGTACTTTCTTGGTATTGAGGTGATCTAATGTGATGATGGTATGTGATTGTTCCAAAGGAAATATGGCTTGGATATGTTATCTAAGTATGGTATGATGGTGTGTTTTAGTGCCATTGGAGAAAATATAAAGCTGATTGTTGAGGTTCGGGGACCCCACTATGTTCAAGAGGATAGTTTAGAGTTTGATTTATATGACTATCACAAGGCCAACTGGGCTTGTTAGTCAGTTTATGTAAGTATTTAGTTTAGGAAGCCTCGTTTAGATGTAGCCAAATGTATATTGAGATATATGAAGTCAATGTTGCATCATGGACTTTATTATGAGAGATATAAGGATATACATATATTTGGATACACAAATATAGATTGAAGTAGTACCATGTTTGTCAAAGGAGATCTAGTAGCGGATTCATGTTTTCTTATGGTAGTACAACAATTATTTCAAGGAGCAAAAAGAAGTAGTTGCTTTATCAAGTACAAAGGTTGAGTATAGAGGTGCGATTATGATAGCATGTTAGGTGATATGGTTGAAAATTTTATTAGGTGATCTAGATGTTTAAGTGGATGGTCCACTCTGACAACATGAGCAACATATAATTGGCTAGGAACTGTGTGTTTTATGCTAAAACAAAACACATTGAGATGCATCACCATTTTGTGAGAGAGAAGGTACTTACATAAGTAAGATCGACTTGATGTATGCTAACACACAAGATTAGATAGATAACATTTTCATGAAGGAATTGGTTAAAAAAAAAATCCAATATTTTGGAGCTTATTTGGAGTTGCAGAGATGCAGTTGAGCTTGAGGGGGAGTGTTGAGATGGCAAACTCAACATATGTAGACATCTATGATAGACCACCTAGTTATATGGGTCTATACATCTACAATTAGCACATGGGAGGTCACTATGATCCTCACATGGCCATTGACTTATCACTTGTTATTTTTGGCTAGTTATGCCCGCTTATAGCTCACATAGTTATAATGATAGTCAATTATGCATTGTTTGATTAACAAGATACTTTCCTTTATATTGTATATTATATATGATTTATGTACATTGTATAGCATGAGAAAGAAGGAAGGAAAAACCAACAAGAAAAAGTTGTGGTATTCATCTCTCTTTTTGTATTCTCTTGAGTGAGCTTTTTTTTTCATGTATTGTCTGCATTTGGTGCAACAGGTTGTGCAAGTCCTCCCATCATTTGTGACGCCATGTACAAAATTCTCATCATCTTTGAGGAAATCAAATAATGTTAGTGCATATACGAGACTTTGAAAAATACTTCTAAGTTTGTTGTTTAAGAAATATTATTCAAACTTAGAGAGCACAACATGGACTCTCCCTATGAGCTTTGCAAGTAGATAGATCACGGATGCTAAAATAAACTAGTCAACCATTGAGTGGAAAGGTATAGGAATGGCTTTGGCTATCAAAAGTTTCACCATTATCTATTGGCAATACTATTTACGCCTCAAACACTAGTGTAACTTATGAACAAATCCTACAATTGGATGTATTGGCATATGATTATTTGAAACTTACCCAACCCTAGTTTAACTTAGGAAGGGTAATTTGATAGTTGTCTAAGGACCAATCCTAGTCACCACCATCTGTGTTATTGCTCATAAGGCATAGTCTCACATCGGCCCCTTAAAATGGTGCTTATTATCGGTTCTAGATCTGACTCATAGGAAAGTATCGCTTGTTTGACTTTATTCAAAACTTGGGAAAAGCCACTCAGCTAACCAGGTCCACCCAACCGTAATGGGATTCTCTCGAGAAATCGTTCACCTACCTCCCATGGTGTTGAGTCGTATTTTAGTGTTTTAAGCATAGCATGCTACCACATTGTGATGATATATAAAAACAAATTTCATAATGAATGCTTTCATAGGGTTCATTGGCATGCCCTTTAAGTTACAAACACTAGCAATCCATTTGAAAAGAAAAGTTTTTTATTTTTATTTCTCATATATATAATCACTTCAAAAGCAAAACAACCCAAAACTAGGTTATCACCCTTGCCATGTTCATCCTACACCTTCCAACACTACATTAGATTGGGCTCGTATAGGTTTCTAACCCTATCTTAGGACTAGGACCAATATTACAACTCATACTAGAGCCCTACTAGTTCTCATCCACCATAAGAGTAAACCTTTTTATACCAAAGACCAAATGTACCTAAGCAGTTGTTTGTTGCATTAGGTAGTGTATAAAATACTCCAGGTAAAGAGTAACCTAGGTGGCTTTGGGGATGGCATCACGTCTCATTCCCGTCTGGCTACTTAAGCCTTGGATGTAATTAATATAATTATTTTCCTACCTTATAGCAACCAAAATCAATTACTAATTTTTGTACTTGTCCCTTTTACATAAATTTTTAGTAAATAAAAACTCAAAAAACCAAACTTTTCCATGGTTTCTCAAATAAGCAAAGTTCATCTCATATTATAAATTTTTTAAAATATTAATAAATTGTATTAAATATTAATAATTATTATAAAATCCATTAAATTTTGAGAATAATATCAAAAAATTTAATCATACTTAGAAAAGCTTTCAAATAATTAGCTTTAGATATGCAAAAATTTCAAAATAAATCTTGAGATATCTAAATAATTTGGTTTTACTTAAAATTTCTAAAAAATATTAATTAATTTGTGAAAAATCTTTTTGGTGATAAAAAGTATTATTTAATCTATTTTGAGCAAAAATAAATTAAGAATAAGTTGAATTAGATATATTTAATTAATTTTTTTTGTATGCGACATTATTAATTTGATTGAAATTTAGATTTTCTATCATTATTTACAAGGAATGTTTATTATTTCAAGCATTTTGAGCAACATTGCTATGGCTACCTCTCACTAACAATTGCAAGCTCTTCAAAGGAATATAACAAACTCGCTTATTTACCTTCTTGTTGTAGCCTATCCGTGAAAGGCTAATCAATAGCTCCATGATCCTTGCAATGCATCTCAAGCAAGCTCCAACTCCTTTGCTTTGATTGTTGCACAAGGTTTGAAGAGGAAGAAGAAGAAGGAAAATAAGAACAAGGATAAGAGGAAGAAAAACCTTCTCAGCTCTCTCTCTCTCTCTCTCTCTCTCTCTCTCTCTCTCTCTTTGAAGCTATAGATATGTGCATCTTGGTGGCAAGTTATTTGGAAACAAACTAACGTGCAGAAATAGAGAGAATGATCATCTATGGGAGATTTATCATTCATTGAGAATTTTCCAGTCATCATCAAGTGGGAGATCGTGAAGAAGCTTCAGGAGTCGTGGTCAGTGGAGGTTCATGAGAACAAAAAAGAAAAGAGTTGAAATTTGTTTGTAGATGCTCAATAGCAGGATACATGGGACGCATGGTGCACTAACAATCTCATGTTTGTCCAATTAGCAATTCATCAGAAGTTGGTGGACAAAGTGCTTTTCACAACATATACTATTGAAACCATCAGAAGTTGTCATTACTATGATGATGGCACCACAACGATCCTCAGAAGAATGAGTTTTGATACCTTCAGAATGGAATATATTCCCCTCTATCCTGGACTAAAAGCTGAATTTCGAGACATTGAAAAGAAAGAAGTAGAAGAAATGTTGGCAAGATAGTCCTACTGAGACTGAAACCCTTCTGATTCTGTTATGTTCAGAATAGATAAATTGGGTGGAGCTAACTCCCTGATGAATGACACAATCAAGAGGCAAGCACTAGAACGATTCTAGAGGTACGTGAGAAGAGAGAAGGCAAAAATCAAAGCCGAGAACAAGCTAGCACAACATAAGCCTCCTTTGATGCCCTAGCAGCACTCTTTACATAAGTCCCCATGGTGACTCAAGGTCCCCCTTCCTAATCAGATCCCGTCCTGGAAATATTGATGACATGCTAGCAAATGTAGTCCCATTGCCTATCTTTAAGGGAGAGTACAATGAAGACCATGATCTTTATGTAGCAAAGTTCATGGTAGTGTGTGTGTATAACAATGCAGAACCCTTGAGAATTGGTTGGCAATATTCCATGCCGCTTTCAAAGGTGCAACATTTCAATGGTATGAGAGATAAGCGGCATGAACTTTTGGCACATGGGACAACCTGAAGTTGGCCTTCCTTACTAAATTCAGGTGTGAAGGTTTTGAAGAGCAGATGTGAGAGGCGTTCATGAACCTAGTCAATCCTCTGATGAACAAGTAGAACCCTATGTCTCATGAATGGAATCCATACTAAAAAGATGGACCAACCATCACTTGGATGAAGACATCAAGAATGACGTTTTTCTTAAAGATCTACAATCACAAGTTTATAAGTTTGTGGAGCTAAGAAGACTAGCCAACCTACAAGTTGCAATGGAAGGTACAAGACTATATGATGAAGTTGAAGCAAGGCTGTCAATGACCTCAGGAAGAGGAGTCCTACCTCCTCTTGTGCCAAGAATGGTATACCCACCAAACGTAGTTCCAAGGATAGTTCCCTACCCCTACCCTTAGATGCAAATAATGTCGTAGTATAGAGCACCAAATCCACACAGCTGCAAATGACAGTGCCTCAAATGTCAACCACAACAACAATGGCCTCAAACAATTCCCCCCATGGTGACTCAACAACAATAGTAGAATCCTACCAATTGGAATCAACAATCCCTGATCTCAACAGGAACTTTGAATCAGAACCAGAACAGAGGACCCTCTAGATCAACTCAACCAATTTATGCAATAATTACATAGGCTTCCCAAAACTCGATTGCAAGTACTCCAGGAGGTGAAAATTTGAAGGACTGCATGTCCAATTCAATCGCAAGCATCAAGAAGAAGACTATGAATGTGATTATAGAACATTTACAGACGCTGAAGGTAAATGCAGCCAATATATCCACTCTTGCGGGAAGTGGGAAAGATGTGATGTGTTCTAATATATGGTGTGGAAAGTGCCATTAAGGTGGACATTTAGCCACTGAATGTACCCAAAAACCAACCATTCTTGGAGCCTTCTGTTCGTACTGTTTAAAAAAGAACCATACATAGGATATTTGCTCTCTGAACAAGATGCAGAAAGAAGAAAGAAAGACAAAGAAGTAAGATTCAACTTGTTGAAATCTAAAATGACAACCTAAGACATCAGACCAAAGGCTAGGGAGTTTGCCCCAAATTTTGGTCCAAGGAGGTTTCCCTCTCAAAGTTATAGAGGACGACAATTAGAGGTGGAGTGTTAAAGATGTGGAGAAAAGGGGCATATCTCGCCAAACTATCCAAACCCTAAAAGGTCCATGGACTACAAGCCCTTATGCAGTCAAAGCAAAGGAGAATGCCACACTTCAAAAGGCTATCCAAGTCCAACTCCTGTAAAAGATACCCCTGAGACTTAACAAAAGACCCAAGAACATGCTTCCAATTTGGTGGAATTGGAGTTTGTCGCAATAACATGTGCTAAGAAAGGAGAACCTGTAGTTCCAAAGAAGAACATTCCCTCTTCTAAGATAGTGAAGTTTGACCTTCCTCAAGAGAAATAGAATAGTGCAGCACAAAAGTACAGAGCATTACGGAGCCACAAAGAGCTATAGAGATTGTTGCAAAGATAAGACCAGAGGTCCAGGACAGAGAGGATGCCGAAGTACCTCTTGAAGGAGAAGAGGTGTATATGTTTCTACTCCTAGAAGAAAGAGGGAAGATAAAAGTGGGTGTTGCCCCATTCCCTAGCCGATTGGAGAAGCCTATGGATCCTATCAAAGAATATGACTTTGTCAAAGACCTAGACATCGGCTTAAGGATTTCTCCCTCAATAGCAACCAAGCCTAACAAAGCCCCAGATCCTATGAAGGAAGTGGATGTGGCTAACGCCTTCCTAGATCCTAGCATCCCAGAGATTGGTGTGTGGATTGAAGGATGCCTTATAGTAGACACATTGATTGATGGAGGCTCATCAGTAAACATCATGAAAGATATGACAATGAAGGATCTAGGTTTGTAAGGAATGTAGCCTATGCAGTGGCTTATCTGATTGGTAGACCAAAGCAAAATCAAGCCTTTGGACATTCTTCCATATGTGAAGACAACCCTTGTAGAATAAGATTATTGGTTGATATATCTGGTGGTCAAACCAAATTCATACGGGACCTCATACCCTCTGTTGCTAGGATGACCATGGCTTTATGAAGTAAGGGCATAGATGGATTGGTTCAAAGGAACCCTAACCCTAGGCAGAGGAGCCAACAAGGTAGTGTTGAAGTTGTATGAATTGCAAAAAGGCAATGGATCCACTTCCGTCAAAGTCGTAACAGACTCTTCCAATGAAGTAACAGATGGTACATCAAGAGATGAAGAAGCCATCAAACAAATATTCCCTAAGAAAACAGATGCACAGTCCCTTACAGTGGACACTATAAGCCAACTCCTAAAAGAAGTAAAGTCTTTTTCAATGGGTGAATGCCTCCTGCCTGAACCTGAATTGACTTTTGAAGTCACCTTTGACAGCAAAATAGAAGCATGAATGTAATGTTCTCCTTGTTACATGGTTGTAGCAGAGCCAGAGAGGCAGAGCCAGAGCCAGAGCCAGAGACAGAGATAGAGAGAGAGCCAAAAGCAAAAGCAGAGAACATAACAGAGAGTATGCTTTTCTCTTAGAGAACCCCAACAGAGGTAGAAATAGAGTCTGAAGATGACAAAAATGACATAGCAGAAAAATTGTCAAGATTGTGGGAGAGAAGGAAGGAGTCTCACTTGAAGCTTTCTTGCTTGCACAATGGGGGAATACACACAAGGATGGAGGCTGAAAACAGTTTTCCTCTTCTTAGTTGTGTAAGCCAAAAGAACTCAAGTACAAAGAAATAGAAGAACCCTATATATGGGTCTCAAACCAAACTCAACTAACTAAGGTGGCAAACTAACTGAGCCACGAACTAGAGTAGATAAGGATAGCTATCATGTAGCTATTATTCATGGGCGGTGTACCAACCACGTCTGCAACTGACAAGTCGGTGACATAAATACACAACGGTCACCCTGGCGTATCATGAGTGGAGCTCGATATCTCAACACTCCCCCTCGAGCTCAATCCCAATTCCTGCACACCAAGCAGGTCTCTGAACTTGCGCAGCTTCTCTGCGCCCAATGCCTTCGTGAATATGTCAGCTACTTGATCCTCTGTGCTGACATAAACTAGATCAATAAGACCTAGTAAAACCCTCTCTCACACATAGTGATAATGCACCTCAATGTGCTTTGTTCTAGCATGATAGATTGGGTTATTTGCCAAGTGTATACTACTCATGTTGTCACAATAAATGACAACTGGCCCATCTGTAGACTGATGCATATCATAAAGTAGCTTATGCAACCAAGCTACCTCACATGTAGCCATTGGTGCACCCCTGTACTCAGCCTCTGTGCTCGACAAGGCAACTGTAGGCTGTTTCTTGGTGTTCCAAGTGACTGCAGCACTCCCAAAAGAGAATACATATCCACTGGTAGATCGTCTATCAAAAATACTACCAGCCCAATCAGCATCAGTGTATCCATGCAACTGTATCTGAACCCCAGTCTCATAAAATAGTCCATACTGCAATGTGGACTTCACATACCTGAGTATGCGTCTAGCGGCATCCAAATGTGGCTTCCTTGGAGCCTGCATAAACTGGCTTACCAATCCAATAGCATAGCTCAAATCTGGCTTGGTAATAGTCATATAAATCAAACTTCCTACTATGCGTCTGTACATAGTAGGGTCTTCTAGAAGCTCACCTGCATTTGTGCTCAGCTTCACATTCTGCTCCAAAGGAACTGAAATAGGCTTACAGCCTGTCATCCCATATTTGGACAGCATGTCCAATCCATATTGCCTCTGCAAGAGCTGTATCCCACTTGGTGATCTAATCACCTCAATGCCCAAGAAATAACGCAGCTCTCCCAAATCCTTCATCTCAAACTTCTGCTTCAATAGCATTTTCACATGAAGGATATCTTCATCACTATCACCTGTCATAATCAAATCATCAACATAAATGACAAGTAGCATAATATCTTTCTCTATTTTTCTCACATAAAGTGAGAAATCTGCCTTGGAAATCTGAAATCCAATAGTGACAAGATACTGTCCTATCTTGTTAGACCATGCTCTAGGTGCTTGCTTCAAGCCATACAAGGCTTTCTTCAACCTGCAAACAAACTCAGGATGAACATCATGCACATAACCTGGTGGCTGCTCCATATAGACCTCTTCTTGCAAATCACCATGCAAGAAGGCATTCTTTACATCCATCTGATGTAAAGACCATCCCTTTGATGCAGCCATAGCAATGACTGCTCTTACGGTTGCCATCCTTGCAACCAGACTGAATGTTTCTTCATAGTCAATGCCATATGTTTGTGCATACCCCTTGACTACTAATCTTGCCTTGTATCTGTTCACAGAACCATCTGCATTGTGCTTCACCTTATAAACCCGTTTACAACCAATTGCATTTTTACCTTTAGGCAAAGGTACCAATTCCCATGTAGCATTTGCTTCCAAGGCATCCATTTCTTCATCCATGGCTTTCTCCCATTTTTCTTTTCCCATGGCTTGCTCAAAAGAAGTGGGTTCTGGTTCCTATATCACTTTGACCATATATGCATAGTGAATGGCTGTAAATCCATCATATTTTAGCCTATCCACAGGATACCTAGCTCTCGTAGACCTGCACAAAGTAGGTTCACTCCCAGGTGCTCTCAAAACATCCTTGGTCTTCCTTACTCCAGGTGTAATAATAGAAGGAATACCCAACTCATCATCAATGCTTTGTTCTGAGCCACTGGATTCACCATCCACATAAGAGTGACTTGCATTCACATCAAACATGGGCTGATCAACCTTCTCTTTTCCTTTTCGTGATACCTGCATACCACTATCTGCATTACTTTGAGAAGGTTCTCCTGATCTCAATCTGCCTGTCCATGGCGAAGAATGTGAACCACTACTAGAGGACGCTCCAGGTCCACTAATATTTTGTGACTGCTGCTATGAATTCTATGCAGCATTACCATTTTGTGCATCTACATCATCAATCACATTTATTGGTTTATACCAGCTACTCATCTCATCAAAAACAACATCTCTGCTCACTGTAAACTTACGAGTAGAAGGGTTATAGCATCTATACCCTTTTTGCTGCAAAGAGTAATCAATAAAGATGCACTTCTCAGCTTTTGGATCCAACTTGGATCTCAACTCATCTGGCACATGTACATAGGCAATGTAACCAAAAATTTTCAAATGAGAAATATCTGGTTTCCTACCAGTATACCTCTCCTCTAGAGTCATTCCATGTATTGCTGTAGTGGGAGTCCTGTTCATTATGTAGACTGCTGTAGCAACTGCTTCAGCCCAATAAAAATCTGGCAAGTCTTTTTCAATGAGCATGGCACGAGATACCTCTCCAATATGCCTATTTTTCCTTTCTGCAATTCCATTTTGTTGTGGGGTATGACTGCATGAATATTGCTGCTTTATGCCATGCTCTTGCAGGAACCTTGCAAACTCATTTGAGAGGTACTTTCCCCCTCCATCTGACCTTAGGCATTTTATTTGCAGGCCTGTTTCTTTTTCAACCATAGCTTTAAGGGTTTTGAAATGCCCAAAAACTTCACTTTTCTTTTTCATAAAATACACCCAAAATTTTCTACTGTAGTCATCAATAAAAGTGACAAAATAATGATATCCTCCAAGAGATGCAGCTTAAGTAGTCCACATATCAGAGTGGATTAATTCCAATGGCTTCTCACCCTCTGGAACATGTCTAGGAAATGGTTTCCTTGCCTGTTTTCCAAACTGACAGGCTTCACATACCTTATGCATTTCTGCAACCTTGAATTTAGGTAAACTTGCAACAATATTTTGTGCCTATATTGATTTAAGTCGCTGTACATTAACATGACCAATGCGTTTATGCCAGATATCAATATCTGCAACTACACCGGTCCCATGTGCAAACATTGCTGCACTCAATTCAGACATGTCTAGATCCAATGTAAACATTCTGCCCTTCTTCTTTCCTTTTGCTATCAAGCGACCTTTATTTTTCATATCCTCAACAAAGCATCCATGAGGATTAAATCTGACCTGCAAGCCCTGCTCAACCATTTGACCAACAGAAACCAGATTCTTGGTGATATTCGGGACAGGAAATACATCGGACATGTATTTCTTTTTCCCATCCTGCATAGACAAATGAATTTTCCCAATCTGCACAATAGGATGTGCAGTATCATCACGAGTCTCCACAAATCCTGGTTTTTCCATTTTTCTTACATCCTCCATCCATTCTGCATGACCTGTCATGTGGTTTGATGCACCTGAGTCAACATACCATACATCATTGCTTTCTTCTGCACTTGTCACAGAATTGTTCATGTGCTGCACCATAAACAAGTGCTCATTTCTATTATCACCCTGTCTACTAGAAGATGCATAATTCCCTTGTTGTAGTTTTCCATTCATGATGTCATTCTGATTTTTATAGCAGTCTTTAGCCATATGACCCATTTTACCACATTAGTAGCATTCAACATTACTGTTTGCATTTTGGCCTCTTTGCCATCCACCATGACCTCTTTGGCTCCCCCTGCCTCTAGAGTTACCACGTCCTCCTCCATAGGACTGGTTTTCTTGAGTTTGCTGCATATTCTGATTTCTACCATGGTCTCCATATCGGCCTCCTCTACCTCTGCCTCTACCTCTTCCAGCATTTGAGTAGAAGACAGCTTCTTTTGAAGTTCCTCCCGAAGAAGATGCACCACCATTTCTTTGCTCCTCAGAAATTAGAAGAGCAATTAACTCCTCAAAATCAGGAAATCTTTCACGGACGGAAATGGATGTTCAGAACTGTGCATAATCCTTTCCTAGACCATTCAAGGTCACAGAAACTAAATCATCATCTTCCACTGGCGACCCAATGGAAGCAAGTGCATCTGTAATCTTCTTCACCTTCATGTGGTAGTCATTGATGCTCATATTTTCTCTTTGCACATTATGCAACTCTTGCTTGAGCTGCATTTTCTTGGCTTGCGTATTTGTGCTATACATTTTTGACAAAGTATCCCATGCCTCCTTTGGCGTACTTGCATCTTGAATATGCACAATCATAGAGTCTAAAATGCTGATAGACAGCCAGTACATAACTTTCCTGGCTCTCTCATGCCATGCTTTAAATGCCTGCATTTGCTGTTGATTGGGAACATCAGGAAGAACTGGTTCTTCTTCATTTCCTGCAACAAATTCCCAATATCCTTTTCCCATAAGGAAATTCGTCATTCTAAACTTCCATGCTTGGAAGTTGTTCTTGTCAAGCTTTTCAGTGACAATCTGTGAGAGAGAATCAGACGCCATTACAGAACACTGCAAAAAATTTTGTCACTGCAAAGAACACAACTTCAGCCTCACAAAGGCAAATCTGCAAAACTGACGAAAGTGGTATTTGACCACACAATCACTTCCTAGTGACGATTTTGCGTCAACAGGCAACAGGGATGATTCTGTAACTCCCGATGTCTCTGCGCACAAGCATACGATGCAATTTCTACAGTAACTTTTCACCGACTTGTAGAATAGTGGCTACACAGCATAAAACTGGGCCTTTTCCTGAGTGCGTGCAGAAAACTTCTGCCTCCAAAACAGGCCCCGAAATGGCCTCAAATAAAAAAAACAAGCTCGCCAGAGGCTAAAGCTCTCTTCCACAGCATATACTGCCCTCTTGCTTCACCGCGAAGGGCGTCTCAACCTGAGACAATGCACTCTTGCACTTTTCGGCTGTGCTACCTGCAGAGATCTGCTCCCAAAACAGAAAATGAAAGCAACGCTGCTCCTCTTACCAGAACACCGCGAGATTGGCTTGCTTTCTTGAGCTCCTTACCACGAACACGGCTCTGATACCATGTCAAGATTGTGGGAGAGAAGGAAGGAGTCTCACTTGAAGCTTTCTTGCTTGCACAATGGGGGAATACACACAAGGGTGGAGGCTGAAAACAGTTTTCCTCTTCTTAGTTGTGTAAGCCAAAAGAACTCAAGTACAAAGAAATAGAAGAACCCTATATATGGGTCTCAAACCAAACTCAACTAACTAAGGTGGCATACTAACTGAGCCACGAACTAGAGTAGATAAGGATCGCTATCATGTAGCTATTATTCATGGGCGGTGTACCAACCGCGTCTGCAACTGACAAGTCGGTGACATAAATACACAACGATCACCCTGGCGTATCACGAGTGGAGCTCAATATCTCAACAAAAATATTATGAAAGCAAGCCATAAGAGTCCTACTCGCAGAAGGCATAAATGAGGAATAAGTTCCAAAAGCCTTAGAAGCAAAAAATCCCATGCTGTTTGACAGAATGACTATGGTACCCTTTGGATTGATTAATGAGTCACATCATATGCAAAACATCCATAAGAAATGGATCAAGAAGATTAAGCCTTCCTTTAGCAGTGGTTCTTGCCGTCCTACTCCACCCTTCTCATGAGAAAATGATGGTGATGCACCTTGCCAACAACCACCAATTCAGTAGTTCAAATAGAACTCTGAAGGTCCTTGTTATGTGATGTTCCTAGATGCATCCTCAGAAGATAAGTCCTCGAGTCATGAGATAAATAACCCTTCCACCCCACCTAAAAACGCAATGATACCCTTTCAACTTCCCAAGGAGCAAGCTAAGTCCCCACTGAAAGAGGACATCGGTTCTAGCGAATTTTCTGAAGAGGAGACCACTTCCTTAAAGGAGTCGATACCCAAAAGCAGTTCGCAATATTTTCATCCGCAAAGTGGAAGGTGAAAATCAATTAATGTTTGTGGATGCTGAAGGTACCAAACGTCACACCAAGGTGGGTATTAAACTTCCAAAAGAAGATTTTATTGGTCCTATATGACCTACTGAAGGATAACTTGGGCAAGTTTGCATGGTCGTATCATGGACCTAAAAACGGGCCGGCACTAGCTCATGCACTAGCCGGACCTCGTCACTACGCACAAGACAACCCCTCGGCCTCGCGGCCAGGAGCGTCTATCAAAATCTCTGCCTTCCTAAACATTGCGTTTGTAATACGTTGTAGTCCAACTGATCCTAACCCAATATTACTCCTCAGAGGGAGTCCCTTTCACATAGCCAAAAGGCTCGAATCACATACACATGGGGTTCCTCCTACGGCTGAATGCCGTCAACCCTCTGCGACTCTCCTACACCTTGGGGATTGGCCCCTCGATGCGTCGCTCAACATTTAGACATTTCGCACAAACGTCGCTCAAGGTACCCAATAAGCGTGTCCAGGAATGTACCATTGTCCTTACTTGATTTCCCCTTTAGGATCCCACGACTAGCCTACAGCATGGGTATCTCCCTGCCTCTCAATGTAGGTCATGTCCTCATAAACCAATTGCAATGCATGTCCAGGAGCTGATCACTGATACTGTTAAATTCTTTTTCATGCCCCATGCATTTCGTGGATGCCTAGTGCTCAAACATTTAGCAAACAGTATTGTGTACAAGTGCAAAAACATTCTTTTAATGGTTTCTTTCTAACGATTGTATGCTTCGTTGTATGGCATTTTACGGCTTTTTCCCTTATTTTTTCATATCAAAAGCGGACAAAACCGAACTAAAACACGGAAGCAAGGCTGATCTGAAGCAAATCTTCATGCCTCAGCCTCACTATACATTCACAGACATTACTCATAATTTTCCCAATTTTCCGAAGCCCAAAATATAAAATTTCCCTATTTTTTAGGGTTTTTCCACCATATTCTTGCAAATTTTCCCATTTTCTCCCATTTTTTAATTGCGGAAAATAAAGTTTAGCTTATGGGATGTGGCCCTTAGTTCATTTCAGCAGAAAAAGAATTTTAGTAGGTGTGGATTAATTTATTGCATCATTTTTAGCCCAAAAAACCCTATTTTCCTTCATTTTTATGGTTTTTCGTGTCTCGGTTTTCCATTTTCTGCTATCCCGCACATGTTTTTCTGATTTTCAAATGATGAACAGCCAGAAAACAACTCAAAGCATGACATACTCAAAACTCAATCCATATGAACACATTTTTATCAACCAAATTTGCATCAAAAGGTCATTTTCTTTGTAAAAATGATTATTACCGTGTCTTGCGGGTTTTCCCATTAAATTTGGCACGTCCCACGATTGATTTCCAGCCATGAATTCTGCGTGCAATCAGCAATCTACAATGATTTGGCATTGCCCTTCAATCTCGTCAAGAATCGGCATCCATCCGGCCATCCATTTCCATTCTACTCTTCCACGCACGAACGGGGGTTAAGAGGAGAGAGAGGGAGGAGAGAGAAAGACTGATTTTCTCTCTCTCCAACCAGTCCACCATTTTGCGCGCGAGAGGAGGCGATGCGGAGCATAGACCGGAGGCAGGAGCCTGGCATGATCACTTCCATGGCTTATGTTCAGCCTGCCATCATGATTGTGGGGGGGGGGGGGGGGGCGCCGTTTTTCTGCGTGCTGATCAACACGAGTACATGCCACCCTCCTTTTTTTAAAAATTGGGGGGGTGCCCCCTTTGAAGGGCACCCCTTCAATCCTCAAGTGGCCACCCTTTCATTTCTGGCCCTTTTTCGGGCACCCCGGCCGGTTTCGGGCCATCTTGCGCGTACGGAACCTGATCGTCCCTCTGAAAATTTCTATGAACTCGTCTCGACATCCCGCACTGACCGGCAGCTCCATTGACTGGCATAGGTGCATGGAAAAATTATGAAAATTCTCGGAGTGTCGTACGGGCGCCCGTCAAGCACTTGACGCTTAAAATCGTCCTAGGTCGAGCTGCCGCCTTCGTGGTTGAGCATTTTTCCCCGCATTTCCACATTTTTCTCCTATTTTTAGGCACATTTCGGGGCCTAAAATCCACCCTTCATTGGCGACCATGGGATAGGACGACTCAGTCCGTCGAACCCACGAACATATCTGCACATAAACAACCAAAGAAGCATCAAACTGATACAAAACAAATATATAATAAAACTCAGCACAATGCTCCCCCTACCCCTGGACAGAACCAAGGCATGACATCCACAAGGAATAGGCCGAGCATCATCTAATAGAAGATCCGAAGTGAGTCACTAACCAACTGCTCCAACACAGCCAAACTAAAAAACCCATCAAAGAGGTTGCCCTAAGTGGTAGTTTGAACTACTTACCAACTAAAGACAACACCACCAGGAGCTCCTGCAAGGCGAGGACTCCTATAGCCTGATCAAAGAGTATTTTCTTTCAGTACATCTCCTCTTTTAGAGTTTATATTGGATGAATAGACTTGGGTATGTAAAAAGGAGGGAGCTGAGCGTAGTGACCCAAGGAGAACAGGGCATCGGTCTCAGGACCTGTCTCGGCACCCAAGAACCTACCAAGCCCTCACAAGGCGACACTTAATCCTTTTCTAAGGCTCACTTTTATTTTCGCTCCAACCTTCCTTGTTTTGGTTATTTCATTTGGTTTTCAGCAAGAAGCCACCCCTAGGAAGACAAGGTATCGGCCCCGGGTCTGACTCGTCCCCAGGAACCTACCAGGCCCTTGCAAGGCAATGATTACCTGCTTATATATTTTCATTCCTTTTCTTTGCTTTGATAGGGGTTAGAACCCCTTTTTACACACCTTCGTATTTATAGTCATCTTTTAGGATATACAAAGTTTCTGGGCATCATCATTATTATCTTCTGGCAGGCTTCTCTAACTGCCTCACTACTAACAAGAACTCCTAGAACGGCTGCCTAGCAGGCTAGCAGGACAAGGCCACTAGGACTTCCTTCTAAAACAGGTCTGTCAATGTCTAACAATGTCGTTGCAGGAGGCAGTGACTACTCCGACCTCCCTCAAACATACTTAGCCTAAACTTGGGACTTCATGCCTTGGTTGTTGGTCCCCAACAAAAATATATCCCCTCGACAAGTACAGATACACATATAACATGAAAGAAAGGTACTCGTAAAGGAGAGATATCACCTGGATTGGCCACAAGAAGCTTCCATCGCAACAAAGGCTCCGCCAGACTCCACCAAAGTCCATGAACCACGAAATCTGTCCAGCACAACACTAAAACAAAAACCCAATTAAACGCACCTACACTAGACAGGGAAATGACCTTCTTGGCCTAATGAAATCAAACACTTCACTACAAAACTGCATCGGCCCTCTTGGCCTAATGAAATCAAACATGCCTATGCAGAACATCCTCCTGGAAACAACTATGATAGACAGCAAAGCATACTATTCCCAGGGGAACAGAGGCTCGTAGCCCTAAACTAGGTGCATTAAATTATGACCGATCCCTCCTGCGTATACCGCAAGAGGTGTTCGCATCACATGTCGTCTAACCAGTCTGTGGGTCCAAGATAATAAAGGTAGATGAGTCTCGCTTACCCTTTGCATCACCCAAATCAACCATCGTCTGCCAAAGAGGGCATGTTTAGAAAGCATACCCCACAAACGACCAGGTCCTGTCTCACCATCAATAGATATATCGGGACAAGGGCCACAATTAAAGAAGAGGTCCTCTTCATACGCAAGATTAGCCAAAGAATCAGCAAACTGATTCCAATTCCGTGGAATCAGCTGAAAAGACACTCTATCGAATTCGTCTAGCAGGGCTATGGCAGTATGATGGTACATACAAAGGATGGGGTTTCGTACCATGTACGTCCCATTGAGTTGATTTAAAACCAACTGAGAGTCCCCTTTCACCAATAACTGACGGATACCACCCTTCTTTGCAATATTCAAACCCATTATCAGGGCTTTGTATTCTGCCATATTATTGGTAAAATTCACCCCGAGATAAGCAGCTAACTTCATGACAATGCGTCGTCGGGGGTCTCGGATGACAACTCCTACACTTCCTTTTTTGCATGGACCCCTGGACGCCCCATCAAAGTACAAGGTGTACGTCCATAAAGGGTTTACACATCCCGCCATCCAGAAATCTACTCGTAATTATGGTAATCGAAATTCAGCATATTCAACGGGTGGACTGTAGGTTCCATCCCTCCATCGTCATTGAATTCAATAGGGATACTCGTCAAAATTTGTAGGCAGTGATGGCAAAAGACCTTGATCTCCCAAATAAATGTCCCGCCTTCTTGCTCAATCACCTTATATCCTTTGCTCCACCAAATGAGCTTTCCCTGATGATACCTCTGTTCTAAATATGGGTGTTCTAAATAAGGGATCAAACGACCCATCAACCTCTATCACGATTTCCTTGCAGATGTTTGATCGATCTCGCCTAGACCTGCAAGGCAGTCATAGCATTAGTGCAGTCAGAAATAATAAGGTTTAATCTTATTAAGATTAACCTTATTTTTAAATTCTATCCCCTCAAGGTCAGCTAACAACACTGTAGATTTATTCTTTCCTATTCTAACGATCCTATAGGGCCCATCCCATTTGGGTTCTAGCTTGCCTGGAAATAATTCTCGTCGTGCGTCATAATACAGAACAAGCTGTCCTTTCTTAAAGGTGTATTCCTTGGCTTTGAGGTCGTGTAGCTACTTCATTCGGCGCTTCGCCATTTCTTGGTGCAATAAGCTCTGCAGCTTAAGCTCATCTAAATGTGCCAGTGTCGTCAAGCGCTCAAAAAGTGCGTCTTTATCGCTCAAAGAATGATTGATGGCAAACCGAATAGTTGGCAGTTCAATCTCTAAAGGCAAGACACACTCCTCCCCATATACTAACTTGAACGGGGTATGGCCAATGGCTCGTTTGAAGGTCATATTATAGGCCCACACTGCCACGTATAACTTTTTATCCCAATCCCGTTTCTTTTGTGACACAATTTTGGACAGGATGCCCACAAGCTGCTTGTTGGTGCTTTCAACCTGACCATTGGCTTGCGGATTATATGGGGTTGTCTTGTTATGCTTGATTTGCCACATCTCTGTCAAACCTTTGATCACCTTATTCAGGAAATGGGTTCCGCGGTCCGACACTAATTCTTTTGGCGGACCAAACCGGCATATTATCTGCTCTAAAAGGAAACTAGCAGTTTCTTTAGCATCATCTTTCCTTGTTGCACGTGCTTCTGACCACTTTGTGAAGTAGTCAGTTGCGACAATGATGTACCTCTTTTGCGTAGTCGACGACGGAGTAATAGGACCCACAAAGTCTATTCCCCACTTCTCAAATGGAAGTATCGCCATAATAGGGTTGAGTGGTCGTTTCCTATTCTCTCGACTATCATGTCGTTGACAAATATCGCATCGCTTAACAGACGCAAAGGCATCCTGGAAGATGGCCGGCCACCAACAACCTGCTCTTAAAGCCTTTTGTGCTGTAAGCCGTCCAGCAAAATGGCCACCGCAAGCAGAATCGCACTCTTCCAAAATGAATGGCACCTCGTCAGGCATCACACACCGGCGATAGATATCATCAACTCCTTGCCGATATAATGTACCTGCGATCAAGGCAAACTTTAACGCTTGCTGCTTAATTTTCCTTTTCTCAGCCTTAGATAATTCGGATCCCGCCTCTCCCGTTGATAAATAATGCGTTATTGTAGCATAGAAGGAGGGAATAGATGCCGTATCTATCTTAAGTAACAACTCCATGTCACTACCTTCAGCCACAGATTCTTTCGGCTCCCCAAAGTCCACAAGACATTCCACGATGCCTTGCAACCTTGGTGGTTTACTCTTGATTTCATAATCAAATTTCTGCAAAGTAATTAACCACTTCGCTAAACGATCAGGCGGCTGTAACTTATTCATCAATAGTCGAAGTCCCTCCGCCTTCGTATAAAGCACGACTTTCTCATAGAGAATGTAATGCCTGAATTTCTTGGTCCCAAAGACCATTGCTAGACACAACTTCTCCATGTAGGTATAATTAACTTCGGATACCCCTAGCTTCCGACTAGCAAAAGCAATCGGGTGGTACCACTTCTCTTCCCAAATTAGGTGATGAGGGAGTTTCATGAGAGTCCTTGGGCTGGTCATCGAGGAGTGTGGGCTACTTATGAGAAAATCAAGGAGAAATATTGGTGGAAAGGCATGTATAGAGATGTTTCTCACTTTGTTGAGACTTGCAGAGACTGTCAGATGTATTCAGTAGTGCATCATCGAGATGAGCTTCATCCGACCTATCCGCTATGCATTCATTATAAGTGGGTAGTTGATTTGGTTACCATGCCTATGGGTCTATGGCAAATGAGGTACATTGTTTTGGCTAGAGAGGATCTTACCAATCATGTTGAGGGCAGATCTTTGAGAACGAAGACCACTAGTGCAGTGTGTAAGTTCTTATTGGAGGAAATGTTCTGCAAGTATGGTTGTGTGGGTAAGATCACTGCGGATCGTGGCGAATTGGATGCAGATGAAGCTAGGGAGTTTTTCTCTCAGCTAGGAATCAAGTTGGCTCTAACTACAGCATATAATCCAGAGGGAAATGGGAAGAGTGAAAGAGGGCATCCACCGATAGTGAAAGCATTAGCCAAAGCATGCAGAGGACGGATTGGAGAATAACATACCAGCATGGAGGTTGTCGGGGGTTTGGATAGAAGATTACCTGTTCACAAACACTTACAAAGCGACTTCAAACCATTGTGACATAAACCATGTCGTATTACAATTAGCAAGCAAATGACTATTTGTACCTGTTCACAATGGGCCAGCAACACAAAGGTATCGCGCAAATTGAGATTTTACACACAATGGCGTATCTTGTAATCATGTAAACTTGTACCTTTTTTCGTAATTAATACAATTACCTTTTACAAAAATAAAAAAAGATCTGCATTATGAAGAATGCTACATAAGAAATGCAAATATGTACACGAGTGTAATGCGTACGTTTGTGTATCACCTCCTTGATGATGTCACCCTTTGGGCTAAACAGCAGCTGATACTATACATGGTGGCTGCTGAAAATATATAGAACACCTCACCTCTTTTAGGTGCTTTTAACACGGGCGCTCTTGCTAGCTCTTGTTTCACATCCTCGAATGCTACCTTACAAGGGTCACCCCATTCAAACAAACAACTAAAGGACAATAAATTTGTAAGCGGCAACGCTCTTTCTGCTAAGGCGTTAATGAATCTACGGTAGTAACCAACCGAAGACAGAAAGCTATGCACCTCCTTCGGAGTGCGTGGTGGACCCATGGCAACTATAACTTTGACCTTCTCGGGGTCTGTCGCAATTCCTACCGAACTGACCACATGACCCAGCAATAGCCCATAAGGTACTCCAAAAACACACTTCCGTGGGTTTAAGGCGATGCAGAATTGTCTACAACGCTCAAAGCATTTTCTTAGAATGCTCAACTGCCTCTCTCTCACGGTGGCAGCCCCTAAGTCGTCAATAAACACCTTCAACTCTTCAGGGGATATGTCACCGAATGTCTTATCTGCTGTTCGTTGCCACGAACCAGGCGCATTGCATAAACCAAAGGCCATCACATGATACACGAAAGTACCGAATACAGTAATAAAAGTTGTTTTCAACTTATCCTCTTCTGCAATTGCCATTTGGTTATATCCTGCAAAGCAATCCATAAACGAATATATCTCCCTACCCGCTAATTGATCCAAAATCTGGTCAATAAATGGCAGCGGGTAGTAGTCCTTAACTGTCTGCTTATTCAGCTCTCTAAAGTCTACACATAAACGGATTTGATTATTCTTCTTTTTTCTAATCACAACTAGCGAACACCATTCCGTGTGTTGCACATGAAAAATCAAACCCGCTTCTCGAAGCTTCTGTAACTCTTCAAACAGGCCGTCCCTCAATTCGAAAGGCATACGCCTTACTTTCTGCCGTACAGGACGACTGCCCTCTTTCAACGGAATTGTATGAACAACAAGACTAGGAGGAATGCCTCTCAACTCATCATAACTCCAGGCAAAGATATCACGGAATTCCCGGATCAAGGCCACATAGTCCTCCCTTTCTGCTGAGCTGAGCATAGAACCTAATTTGATTGGCCGCGAATCATCAGGCGTACCAAGGTCTAGCTCGATAACATCTGCATCTCTTATACAATCTTGGCCCTCTATCGGCTTGTTCAAAGTGATCTGATAGATGTCCTCTGTGGTGGATCCCTCTTTGGACTCATCACTCGAGGATGTCTCACTGGCAGATAAATCTTCTAATGTCTCCAATTCTGTAGAAGATAGAGGAGCTCTCTCACTCTGCGGGGACTCAGGATAAGCATCAACCACCACACGCTGGGCACCTCTGCCGAATATCAATCGACCGGCGGGTATATCTACTTGGCAGTCCACTTGCAAGATCCAAGGTCGTCCAAGTAATACTTGATAACTTGGGCGGCCTGCAAAACGGATCACCCTAAAGTCCAACAGGCATTCTACATTTGCAACAGCGACATGGACCTTAGTAATGCAGCCTTCTGGCTGTCTCAAACTATCATCTGCCATTCTAAGAATTGTGGAGGTATCTTTCTGAATCGCAAGACCCAACCTTTCCATCAGTTCAGAACTCATAATGTTAACAGATGATCCCGTGTCGACAATGGCATAATCTACTAATATCCCATCGACATAGGCTGCAACCCTTGGACAATGCTTCTCAGCATGCTCAAACCAGTCATCACCAACTTGCGCAATACCCAAAGGTTCTACGATATACTCGGTATGTAGGATCTTTCTAAATTCCTTGCGTACTCCTGGGGAAAGCTTAATAAGCTGTAAGAGATTCACATCCGGCTTGACTTCGCAAAGAGAGCTCGCCAAATCGAATTCATGATAGTTTGATAGAGCTCGCTTTTCACGCCAAACCATCCGCTCTTTAGGTCGCTGAACTGGCTTTATTGCCTCTTTCTTAACTTTCACTTTCTTCTTTGGTGGTTCCTTATCGTCTTTACTTCCTACGGGCTTCAAAGGTCCCCCTTCCAGGGAAGGGCCCAAAACTTGCGTTCCTTTGTCGTCTTGTTTAGGGTTTCCGTCGACAAGCTTATCCTTGTCGGCCTCTCTACCTTTTTGACCTCTTGTAAGGACAGCTCGCAGATTAGAGGTTTCAGCATCGTTAACACGTACAGCCTCAATCAAACTAACCCCACTACCACTTGGTAGCTCCTCCACTGTAGTCTTTGGTCGTTGAAGTATTTGTTTAGGCCCATCTTCTCGCTGGGAATCATTTCCTTGGGCACGATGATTAACAAGCCCTGGTTGCCGACTTCCTCGCTGGAGGGAACTGATCTTACTCCAGCAAGTAGCTGCTAAATGGCCGGATTTTCCACAAATGTCGCACTTAACATTTGGGAAATTTCTTGGATAGTGCTGCCCACCACACCATTTGCAACTAAACCTCGACGGTGCACCCTCTTCTGGGTATCTACTTCCTATCAAATTTTGTTGTTTTTTAAGGAAGTTGACATCAACGGCTATTTGCCGATATTGCTCCGTAATCATGTCGGTATAATGCTTCATCATGTCCTTAACCTTGCCAAGAACATTGGAAGAACTGGACTCATAGCCTTGGTCATTACCATGTCGTTCCATCGGCCTAACAATTCGATTAGGCATTGGTTGTTGAGCCACAGGCATGGTGTTAGAATTGACCGCCTGGCCTCCACCACTTGAAGCCATTTGACTGCCCGTAGGCATCGACATGCTAGGGGAAGCTGGTAATAAAGGGACATTCTGCATCATGTTCCCTCTCCCATTAGGGTTAGCCATTGCTATCCCTTGGCCACTACTGCCATTGGCCATTGCCACGTTATTTCCCAATACTAAACCCATGTTCGAATTGCCTCGAGAAGCATAGGCCACTTGTAGTCGGGATTCCACCTCTTGTGCTCGTGTAATGGCAATATCTATATCCCCCAAGGGAACACTACTCAACTGCAATTGGATATTAAAGTCCAAACCATGTAAGAAATATTGCAATTGGGCAGCTGCGGGGATAGGGATAGAGGTGTCCAACTTACGGAAAACCTCTTTTATCTTCTTCGCATAAGCACGAATATCCTCGTGTGGTTCTTGGCGGGTCATGTTGAGTACACGCAACCAATATTGCCCACCCCTTTCAGGGGCAAACTCCCTTCGAAAAGCTCCATAAAATGCATCAATGTTCAATATGGTTCCGGCTTCTAAACCATGATACCATATAGCAGCTCTTCCTTTGAGAGTCATGTTGAAGAACATAATTAAATGTCCTTCTTCTTGGATGTGACAATTAAACATCAGCTTTTGAAACTCCCTAAGGTGGAGTTCCGTATCTTCCTCAACTAGCCCATTAAAAATGGGTAGCGGGTAACCTAGAGCCGGCAAATCTGTCGTTCCTGCTGGAATTGCAATAGGCTGCGCCATGACGAGGATTGGATTTGCACTAGGAATAGGGGACGGTGGGGTTACACCTCCCGTACTTAACGTGGACTGGCTTATCGAAGGAAGGGGAGCGCTAGAGCTTCCACCTTCTCCTAACTTACTGCTTGTGGTACTAAGACCACTAGATCCACTCCCTCGTAAGGGTTCAACACCGCTACCCTTAGGGGAATATCTCCTAAAAATTTCAGCACGTCGCCTAGCTCTTTCGTCTCTTTCTTGCTTTTGGATTTCTGCTACACGATGCTTATCAATAAATAACGGATCAATCTCAGTATCCTTTGGCATAAACTGCTAGTTGGTCCCTAAACAACCAGCATTCGAGAACCGCCACTTTTAAGCGGCTCCCGGCAGACGCACCATTGATGGGCCTAAAAACGGGCCAGCACTGGCTCATGCACTAGCCGGACCTCGTCACTACGCACAAGACAACCCCTCGGCCTCGCGGCCAGGAGCGTCTATCAAAATCTCTGCCTTCCTAAACATTGCGTTTGTAATACGTTGTAGTCCAACTGATCCTAACCCAATATTACTCCTCAGAGGGAGTCCCTTTCACATAGCCAAAAGGCTTGAATCACATACACATGGGGTTCCTCCTACGGCTGAATGACGTCAACCCTCTGCGACTCTCCTACACCTTGGGGATTGGCCCCTCGATGCGTCGCTCAACATTTAGACATTTCGCACAAACGTCGCTCAAGGTACCCAATAAGCGTGTCCAGGAATGTACCATTGTCCTTACTTGATTTCCCCTTTAGGATCCCACGACTAGCCTACAGCATGGGTATCTCCCTGCCTCTCAACGTAGGTCATGTCCTCATAAACCAATTGCAATGCATGTCCAGGAGCTGATCACTGATATTGTTAAATTCTTTTTCATGCCCCATGCATTTCGTGGATGCCTAGTGCTCAAACATTTAGCAAACAGTATTGTGCACAAGTGCAAAAACATTCTTTTAATGGTTTCTTTCTAACGATTGTATGCTTCGTTGTATGGCATTTTACGGCTTTTTCCCTTATTTTTTCATATCAAAAGCGGACAAAACCGAACTAAAACACGGAAGCAAGGCTGATCTGAAGCAAATCTTCATGCCTCAGCCTCACTATACATTCACAGACATTACTCATAATTTTCCCAATTTTCCGAAGCCCAAAATATAAAATTTCCCTATTTTTTAGGGTTTTTCCACCATATTCTTGCAAATTTTCCCATTTTCTCCCATTTTTTAATTGCAGAAAATAAAGTTTAGCTTATGGGATGTGGCCCTTAGTTCATTTCAGCAGAAAAAGAATTTTAGTAGGTGTGGATTAATTTATTGCATCATTTTTAGCCCAAAAAACCCTATTTTCCTTCATTTTTATGGTTTTTCGTGTCTCGGTTTTCCATTTTCTGCTATCCCGCACATGTTTTTCTGATTTTCAAATGATGAACAGCCAGAAAACAACTCAAAGCATGACATACTCAAAACTCAATCCATATGAACACATTTTTATCAACCAAATTTGCATCAAAAGGTCATTTTCTTTGTAAAAATGATTATTACCGTGTCTTGCGGGTTTTCCCATTAAATTTGGCACGTCCCACGATTGATTTCCAGCCATGAATTCTGCTTGCAATCAGAAATCTACAATGATTTGGCATTGCCCTTCAATCTCGTCAAGAATCGGCATCCATCCGGCCATCCATTTCCATTCTACTCTTCCATGCACGAATAGGGGTTAAGAGGAGAGAGAGGGAGGAGAGAGAAAGAATGATTTTCTCTCTCTCCAACCAGTCCACCATTTTGTGTGTGAGAGGAGGCGATGCGGAGCATAGACCGGAGGCAGGAGCCTGGCATGATCACTTCCATGGCTTATGTTCAGCCTGCCATCATGATTGTGGGGGGGGGCACCGTTTTTCTGCGTGCTGATCAACGCGAGTACATACCGCCCTCCTTTTTTTTTAAATTGGGGGGGTGCCCCCTTTGAAGGGCACCCCTTCAATCCTCAAGTGGCCACCCTTTCATTTCTGGCCATTTTTCGGGCACCCCGACCGGTTTCGGGTCATCTTGCGCGTACGGAACCCGATCGTCCCTCTGAAAATTTCTATGAACTCGTCTCGACATCCCGCACTGACCGGCAGCTCCACTGACTGGCACAGGCGCACGGATAAATTATGAAAATTCTCGGAGTGTCGTACGGGCGCCCGTCAAGCACTTGACGCTTAAAATCGTCCTAGGTCGAGCTGCCGCCTTCGTGGTTGAGCATTTTGCCCCGCATTTCCACATTTTTCTCCTATTTTTAGGCACGTTCCGGGGCCTAAAATCCACCCTTCATCGTACAAAGATATGAAGATGATCGATCCTACAGTGTGCAAATACCACATTGACCTAGAGCCTGACGCTAAGCCTGTGAGGCAAAGACATAGGGGTATGTATCCAAATTACTCTATCCTAATGAAGGCCAAATTATTGAAGCTCTTTGAAGCTGAGTTTATCTATTCAGTGGCCAATAGTGAATGGGTTTAGCCCATCATGGTAGTACCTAAGAAGAATGGAAAGCTGCGAATATGTGTGGACTTCTAAAAGTTGAACTCCAAGACCAAGAAGGATCATTTTCCTATCCCTTTCACAAACTAACTATTGGACATAGTGGTAGGCCATGAAATTTATTCCCTCTTGGATGGATTCAGTGGATACAATCAAGTCTAGATCGCAGAAGAAGATCAATCCAAAAAGACCTTCACAATAGAATGGGGAACCTATGCTTATAGAGTGATTCCTTTTGGGCTCTGTAATGCCCTTGCTACTTTCCAATGAGTTATGATCGCCACATTCTAGAACCATCTGCGTGACTTCATTGAGGTGTACCTAGATGACTTTTGTGTCTATAGCCTAATCTGTGAGCATTGGGGACACCTAGAGCAATGCTTTAATAGATGTCGAGAGTATGGGATCTCTCTCAACCCTAAAAAATACTTCTTTGGAGTCTCATCAGGAGTTCTTTTGGGACATATTGTCTCTACACAAGGGATAGTGATAGACCCTATAAAGATTAAGAAGAGTGTAGCCTTAATAGTGCCAACCAACTTGCATAGCCAACCACTTGGAAACCCTATAGTATCCCCCTGGTATCTCGAGCCGTGAGAAGAAAAAGCTTCTATTGGAATCAGCCCCCTGCACCCTATTAGGTAGTGCTCTATACAAGAAATGCAAAAAGGAAGTTCTACGAATATGTGTTGTAGGAGAAGAGATTGGAATCGTGTTGAAAGCATGCCACGATGAGCCTTGTAGCTCACACTTTGCAGGAGACGCAATAGCTAGAAAGGCTTTACTCAACACAGGATATTGGTGGGGCTGACCCTCCATAAGGATTCCTATGACTATTGCAAGTGTTGTGATACTTGTCAGAGAATGGAAAAGCCTATCGAATCCAGCGACATGCCACTGCAACCCATTCTCCCCCTAAAGCCATTTGAGAAATGGAAAATTGACTTTGTGGACCTTATCGATCCGCCAACTAGAAGAAAATAGAATAGATACATTTTGTTCTGTATGGACTATATGACATAGTGGTGTGAAGCCAAATATCTCAAGTGGAATGATGGCAACAACGTGGCTCTATTCCTATATGAGCACATCATCACCCATTTTGGAAGTGCCCTAGAGCTTGTAAGTAACAAAGGTACTCAGTTTCTCAATAAGATTATGAAAGAATTGACAGAGCTGTACAAGTTCCGCCATTGCAAGTCTACACCTTACTACCCCAGAGCCAATGGACAAGTCGAAGTTACCAATCATATCCTTTGCTCGATCCTGACAAGGACAATTGTTGCACATCATCATGATTGGGACGATCGACTTACAGTAGCAAACCCCTTTCCAACTGGTGTATGAAACAGAAGCCATCTTTCTTGTTGAACTCAAGCTACCCTTTTTGCATGTGGCTATCAAAGCATGCATGGGAGATAACGAGTCCTTGCAAGTGGAATGTCTAAATGAGACTTACAGGATGGCCTACAGTGCATGGAAGCCACGCAAGCTCGTAGAAAGGCCTATCATGATAACTTCAGTAAGCAAAAGGAGTTCAAGGAAGGTGGCTTAGTCTTAGCCTATGATTCCTAATTTGGTAAGTTTTCAGGAAAGCTTCAACAACAATGGATGGACCCCTATAAGGTACTTTCCATCAACCCTAATGGCTCTATCCAAGTCCAGATAGTTGATGCTTCGGATGATCCTTTCCTGATTAATGGCTATCGCCTCAAGTTATATTATCCTCCCTAAGGATCCTGATAATCATCGTCGATAGCTTCCTCATTCCTTGCACGATTGTCAATATGGCTTTACCTAATTCTCATGAAAGCCCTCTTGTTGATCTTGATGATGTGGCTTCATTCTGTTAGCCCCTCACAACCACCTTCCATTCCAATATGGCTTTGATTCAACAGAGGTGGTGAGGATGGTTCCGATACATGGTGTTCCTATCATTCTCCTCTTTCAAAAGAAGAAGAAAAAAGAAAAAAAATATCGATCATGGGAGAAAAGGACTTCGGTCCTTGTCATGCTAACCTATTCTTCGAGAAAAGATGGAGACACCCTTGAGAGTACGGCAAAAAATAAAGAAAAGAAAAGAAAAAAAATCAAACTATTATGGGAGAAAATGAAGAAATTCCCTATCATAACAGACCTCATTCCAAGAAAAGGTGGCACACACCCTTGGACAGGAAGATGGCTGTGGAAAAGGTGGTAACACCTCGTAGTCCAAGACAGTTGAATTACTAGCAAAATTCTTGCAGCAGAAGTTCCAAAGTCGTCTCCCTTGGTGCGCTGAATCCTGTAACCCCATTAATGCTTCTATTCCTCTAATAGATGATATTTCCAATATGAAATCCAAGTACTGGGCTTGTTAGCTATCACCATGAGTATGCCTCTTCATCAATCGATCCAAGTGATATTATCAACCAGATGAGCCAAAATTCATCAACAAACCTTGAGCGATGAGAGTTATCATCCTAACCAAATGGGGATGTGAGTATGGGCTACCATATGTAATCATCAACAAAGCATGAGATAGAGGTGGGGTGAGTTATCAGCCCTTGCCCTTTATATCCAACAGAGAGGTGAGATGTGTGAATAGAGCATTGCATGCATGGGAAGGGCCTCTCAATGCGCAAAGCACAAATTTGTTCTTGTGCACGACACTATAAGTCTCCCTCGCCTTCCTTCTCCCAATGTATGCTGGCATAGGGCGAGATGCACAATTGTACTATCAATTGTGCATAAGGCATACAACCTTCGCACAAGTGGCAATGAGGATTCAATCAATGTGATGTGAGGAACTTGATTACCCTCCTGTAATCATTAACAAAGTATGAGACAAAGGGGGGGCTAAGCATGATTGATTTTCCCTTCATCAAATGAGAGGTGAGGATTGAGGGACGTTACAACGATTGGAGACATGTATGTTCTCGTTTTCCTATATACACATGGGATGGGCCTCCTTTGTCATCATGATACACCTCATTCTATTTGGCACTCTGCACAATAAGGCTCTTAGTCTTCCTTCTTGCACCTATGTCAAATGGGTTGGGTCGCATTGTTGCACGATCCACTATGCACATTGGCATACTCCCTCTGAATCTCCCCTTTGTTGATTTCTAAACTAGATGTGAGCTATGGGTTTCCATCATTATTTTTTGAGTGATGCGAGTTAATGGACGAGTGACTGATTTGTAATTTCAACATGGCTGACTGTCGAGATTGAGTGTTGTATTCTTTGCCTTTGACAACCTAATCAATACTTCCTCCACAAAGCTTCCTCCCTGGGTGTTGCTGCATGGTCCCTACTATGCTAGACGAGTGTGATGTGGTGAGTCCTAGTACCTCATGCCAAGGACCATATGATCCTTCATGAGTCAATGATGATTCAACTCGATCATCTACAAATCGGGCCAAGTTTTTCTAACCCTACCCCTTTTGATTGCAAGAGTCGGTTATGTTTTAAGTGTGGAGATGTATGTGTATGAGTTGTGATCAAGTGTCAGATCCATGTTGATCAAGTCAATCTGATCAAGTGTCATATCCATGTTGATCAAGTCATTCTAATCTATTAAAGTTTTAAGTGTGGGGATGCATCCCTGCCTGTCCACTTTATATACCCTCACGAACACATCCCTACCGGACAATTTAAGCATCCCATGTCCTACTCCTACCTTGATGGGGTCCCTTCCCCACCCAACCATCCCATTTTCAACCCGTCTTGGGGTTATTCCTTAATCATTTGCCTTTCTCCTTTGTTTTGTCACTTTTTCATGTGAATGCACCCTGTGTTCACCAAAAGTTAAATTTGACCTTACAGCCTTATGTGTCCCTTTGAACTTGCCATTTTCCTCTTTACCATCCTCCATTTTGAGCTACAAATCATGAGTTATTAATTTTTAACAGATTTTCTACCAATTTTACGTGTTTCCATACGAACATGTCTTTTTCCGTTCAAAATTGCAATCTAGTAATACAACCCTAACCTATACCTTTCCCTTTACATTTTTCCTTTTTACTACCCACTATTTCGATGCTCGATTTGTCCATTATTAATTTTTTCGTCCTTTCGAGAGTTTTTATGTTTGTATTTGACTCTTTTTTCATGTGAACCTACCCTAAACACCTCAGAATTCAATTCTGATTGAATTGCTTATATGGATCGCTCCCTTGCATACTTCTCCTTTTTTCCCCATTCTATTTTGGTCCATTGATTTTATTTTATTACTTTTTCGTATGCATTTTTCATATTTTTTCCATGTGAACTCCCCTTACAGCTACCAGAACTACATTTTGACCTAATAACCTTGTGCCCCAATTTCCCATGACATTTTTTCTTTTCTTTGCCCTCTGTTCTAATGCACAAAATTTCTCATATTAATTTTTGACTTTGTTTTTATTTGTATTTTTGTTTTTTTTTCATGCGAACGGGTCTTATCCCAGTCAGAACTGCATTCTGATGTGACATACCAGTCTATCACATCATCTCGGCTATTTTTCCTTTTGGCCACCCTTTGTTTTGGTTGATGGATCTTTCAATATTAATTTCTGTGTGTGATTTTAGATTCGATTTTTGCATTTTTTCCATGTGAATGCCCCTAATTGTCCCCAGACATCCCGTTTCATTTTTTTGCCCTCTTTCTCTCATCCTTTGGCCTTTTTTTTTGTTCATTCAATGCTCAATTTAATTATTATTAATTTTTCTATAATTTTCATTTTTCTATTTAGCATGTTTCCATGTGAATGCCCGCATTTTGTGATTTTTCGTGCATGGATGTGCTAATGTCCTCTTCCCACACACCCACTTTAGTTGCCGTGATGCCTTCGATGCCAATCCCCCCCCCCCCCCCCCCCCCCCCCCCCCCCCGCACCGCTCTCGCACGTGAGAGATAGGGGGGATTTTTCATTAAGAAACAAAAAACCCAAGAAAAAACAACAAACACTACAATACCACCTCCCCCACACACGACCCCCCCTCCTATGCCCCACCCCTCGCTCATATGACCCCCCCTAGTTCCACCTCCCCCTATGTGACCCTCTTCCCCCCCATGTCTCCACCCCACCTCCCGTTCCCACTGTCCCTTCCTTCCACCCTTCCCCCAATCATCCCCTCCACCTCCCTCCTTCTCTCCCTCCCCCACCCATGTATCCCTTGCTCCCTCCCTCCCTTCCTCTCAATCTTCCCTCTTCCCCTCCCCTCCTCCATACCTTCCTGTCCTCCTCTTTTCTCATCTCCTCCTCCTTCTTTCTCCCCTCTTCTCTCTGCGCCTTGATCACTGCCCCAAACTGGCACCACTCGTGCCCGCTGCCCACCACCGCACCATCGTAAACAAAGATCGCCACGTCTACTGCACTGGTCACCCTACTCCACTAACATTTGCCGCCGACTGCCTTGCAACACTGCCGACGACCATTGCAACCTCGTTGCTCCGCCACCGAGCTCCTGGATTTCCGCCGACCACCTGTAGAGCTATCGCGTGGCGGTGCCCGCGCCCCCCTCATCCTCTTGCATGCTACCGCCTGCGAACCCCCCTTCCCCCTGTTCTTCTCCCCCCCTACCCCCACCCACCCCTACAAAGGCCTCCCCCAGAAACTACCCGCCCACATGATCACCCATCCCGCTGCCCAACACTCCATGATAACCAATAAATTTGTGCAAATAAAGGCACAAAAATGTGCTCAACATGGAAACATCCTTTGCAAATTGACACTTTGCTTTTGTACTCTTTTGTAAAATTTCAAATATGAAGCAATGTAAAATGTGTAGTCCAAAAGGCTCACATTAAAAAATGTTGAAAGGAAAAGGAAAGGTCAAATACCTTTTGTCTCATTCCAAAAATTGAAAGGTCCTTAGACCTTCACCAATGTATGCAAATTTGAATTTTATAATTCAAGAAAGGAAAAGGAGGTGGTTGCAGTCGTGGGATTTGGGGAGGTGGGAGGTTGAGGTGGTTACACCCTCTCTCTTCCTTTATCTTCTCCTCTCACGGTTCATTTCTTCCTCGCTCATTTTGGCACAACACTTGCCTTCTTGTTCTTGCTTTTCTCTCTTGTGCTCTTTTGCCAAATCTAATGGAGAGTGAGGAAGAGGAAGAGGGTGCGGATGGAAGAATTTCCTAATTTCTTGTGTGCCATTTCCTTGTGTGTTTGGAAAGCATGGTTCTTGGTGAGAAGAAGGAGAGTTTTCTTGCAGGTTTTCATGGCCAGCAATGTATTTGCAGCCTCCACCTAGCCGGTTCGTGGTTCTTATGGTGCCGTGGCAGGGTGCTCTTCACTCCACAATAAACCCCCCCCCCCCCCCCCCCCCCCCTTCTTATTTTTCACAATAAAAAACACACGCATCCCTCTTTCTCTTTTTTACAATGAAAAAAAAACTAAAAACCAAAACCAAACCTTACCTATATCACTTCCCACTGCACTAGTTTTTAAACACACAAAAAAGCAGGGCCCAAGCACCCACACCACCCACACACACATACTAATTCAATACATTTCTTTTTAACCCAAAAAATAAAACAACACAAACAAACACAAATAACCCACAACCGAAACAAACCAAACCACCACCACACGCACGATTTCACCTTCCCTCCTCCATTCTTTTTTTAAAAACCTCTCCCCTTATCTCCTTTCCCCACATCTTGTGCGTATGTGTGCCCCCTTAGGTCAGGTTCGCGTGCGAGGTTTTGGACGTCATCACGTGTGTTTCGGATCGCGATCCTTCACGTGTGAGGATATGCGTGTGATTTTGTATGTGTGGCAATGACCTTACACCTTTCACGCGTAGCCCATATCGTCTATGATCGAGTATCATATTTTTGCCTTTTTAATTTTCAAGAAAAAAACCATAAAATATTTAAAAATTATCTAAAATCCACAAAAAATCAATTAAAGTATAGAAAATTACCCAAAAATCATAGAAAAGAATTTACAATTTTTTGAAGAAAGTGAAATATTTCATATTAATGAAAAATTCCAATAACAAATTAGAAAATTATTGTAATATCAAAAAAAAGGATAAAGATTCACAAACCTTTAATATATCATATAAATTTCTTTAAAATTTAAAAAAATAAAAAATACAAAAAATTTTACATTATGATTATGATCCGTTAAAAATCCATAACAATTGACACACATATTGGAAATGATTTATTATGAAAATTTCAAAACATGGTTGTTTTTATGCCTTAAAACATTTCAACCATATTTCTTTTATATTCCTTATATTTGTTACCATGTGGGTACTCACATTCATTTATCCCTTTATTTATTTATTCACAAAAAGAAAAACAAAAAATATCAAATTTTTAAAAATAAAACAAAAACAAAAACAAAACCAACTTATCACACATAATGCCACAGTTATGAAAATCCATTGAAAAAGAAGAAGAAGAAGAAAAAAAAGTCAACACATAATTACCTAAATGCCAAACCCTCTTTTGTCCCCATTCATTTTTATATTAGGATGTGGTTTTTTGTAAATGCCAAGAGGCTGACTACTCCTTGGTCACCTTGTTGGTTGTGTACAAGGATTTTCCTGTCTTTTGGATTGTTGACAAGTGGGATTTTGCACAACAGACCTTGCGGGTGTCCACAAGCCACCGGGTTTTTCTTTCCCCCTCCTTCACATGCACCGTCACACACAAGTAATTATAATAAAAATCAACTGACCATTGCACACACAAAATTAAAAGAATGCACATCTTAAATTGTAAATTAAAATGAACCAACTATTAAATTATAAAAGGAACTATGCCATTGCACGAGCACAAATTGCACCATAACTCACTTAATTTGGTAACTTAAAATCCATTCACATGTGCAAGCGCACACGCGCTACACACACAAGTAATTTGTAATTAATAATGCACCCCCCAAAGTCATGCATGCATGTGCTTTGCGCCAAAGATCATATAATTTTCTAAAAATGAATTACATCTGTAGAGACCCCCAGTCCAATAAAGTTAATATAAGTTGGGGTTGGGCTACGCAAATGACTCACCATGCATTAACGAATCAATTTAATAATAAACTGTGCTTAATTGATCATTTAATAAAATGAATCATGTAGTTTTTACTCACCCACTTCACTGCACCCTAGGTATATGCCATACGTTTACGAGGATTGGAATTTTTCTTGGTCGAAAATAAATATTTTGTCTGTCTATATTTATTGATGGTCGGAGTCAATGGTGTATTGTGTCTTCAGGATACAGAATGCATGGACTTTTATTTTCTTTTAAGTGTCTGATACGAGGTTTATGGGTGCCTGAATGTATGCATTGTATGAAGCTTTCTATCGCATATGCGTGTAGGTCACGTTGAATTTTTGGTAGGATGTGAATTGCTTGAGGAGGTCTGGTTGAGTCCAATCAATATGTTGTCATTGCTATTTTTATTTCTCCTATTATCTATCTCAGTACTATTATGTCTGGATTCTGCAGGAATCCTTGCTCATTTCCTGGTTTTATGTGTGTTTGGATACTCTAGTGTGGTCTAAATAGCATCTTCTTCCACTCCCCCACTTGTTATCCAACATGTACCATTATTGGTTCATGACTATTATTTTCTCTTGGATATTGAATAAATTCAAAAGGCTAGCCTTCATCTTTTTGTGGCCTTGAAGTTCACTCTCGTGGATGCAAAGCTTTGTTATTCTTTCCTGGAAACGTACAAGAAGTAATCTAGCTTGGTTTATGGCATCCATTCTACCTATCTCCTGTTACTGTACAATGAGGCCTTGTTCCTGCATTTTATAGCTTTCCTTGTGCGTAGTGGTAATAATCACTTATTATCCACTATAGAGATCCTTGCCTTGTTGCAAAAGAAAATCTCTACTCCTTTGGTAGCACATAAAGTTATCACTAGTTCAGGGGTATCATTGGCACATATTACCTCTCCTTTATGGAAACAATTATGCCAGCTCCTCCATGACAAATACATGTCAAGCAAGCCTGCTTCAAAGTTTTTGTCTAGAGAACTCTTCACAGCCTTTGTCAAGATCCTGGAAGGGGTTATGCTTAATTGGACAATTAATCTGTTGGCCAAGATGGATCAACATTTTCAGCGAGTCACAAAAGGTCAACTCAATAATGTGCCCTATGGAGTTTTTCTATAGAAAATCATTCAGTTGGCACCTCCCCTAGGTGGCATTCCAATGCCTGATCATGTTCCCCTTCCACAGCAGTCTCCTCCACCTGTTCCTTCTCCTCCTATGAAAGTCAATTTTGATCTAGTGGATGAACCCGCTACTAGATTCATTTGAAAGAAGCGCCACACACACAGGGTTCTTTTGATCCTCTACCTATTCCAACCCCTATGGTACAGGTTCTGATCCCTGAGGTGTCTAGTAGCTCCCTTCCTTCGTTCTTGTCTTGTACAAATATTTTTGTTGCACAAAGGGAAGGACAATTGGATCCATAGATTTCTCCTTCATTACAAACAATATTTTCTGGATCTATGATGTCACAGCTAGTTCGGGTGTTCAGAATGTTTTGGAGAGTTCCATGACTTCATGTCTTCAAACCATCTATATGTGAGTGCTTACTTCATTGCAAGATAAGGTGGATTCTTTGATGAGTCACCTTAGCAAAGCTCTTGCAGATATAGCTTTAGAAAATACTGTTCTAAGTGATATCCATACCCAAATGACTACATCTATAGCTTTGATGGATTCATATCATGCCATGATTAAACAATTAGAAGCTAAGGATGCCACTTTAGAGGAAGCAAATGTGTCCTTAACCAAAGAGAAGGATACTTCCCTCCTTAAGAAAATGATTGAATCAACTTGCAAGCTTGGTATTTGTGAAGGCCAATTGCAACATTCTCAAGAGACTATAGAGTCACAAAAGAAGTTTATTGATGAACTTAATCAGAAAGTTGCCGCTCTTTTTATTCCTCCTCTAGCCCCCATGATTTCTTCTTTGTTGTCTAAGGAAGAACTAGATCATTTGCACCAAAAGGCTAAATTGTGTGATGGATTTTTTGCAAAGGTAGAACACCTTCAACACTTCATGAATTGTGTCCGAGGATTTTGTCCATTATGTTGAATTGGTGTCACCTCCATCATCCTTTTGGATTAAGTATCAACAACAGTGCTTTGTGTTGTATATCTCTTTGAGTAATGTAGATTTAGAACCTCCAAAGGATGGGTGACAGAATATGTGGTTAGCAGATTTACTTAAAGCAGCATTTGATAGATTTGTTGATGACTTGATCTCGCATGAAGCTCAACTTTTATTGTTTATGTATCTTTGAGGAGATTTGCACATGGTGATGAGGAGGATATGAACTTTTATGTGGGAGATGTGATTTTGCAGGCAGTTATATATGTCCATTTAGTTGAAATGAACTTGGTTGATGGCCTAAAGACTTATCATTAGCAAACATTGTGGTGTAAAGGCTATGCTTGGCATCATCTTTTGGAGGATGATGTTCAGGAGCCTCGCCATCAAGACGGAGTGTATTTCACAAGTCAAATATTCAGCCCTTGAGATCTCGACTGTTAAACCATATTGCTAACAACCCTACAACCCTTTATTCAATGATGATTTATTCTCAGCCTTTGAATTTCGTTGTTCCATCTATCCTTATGATCCTCATGATATTCTATCGTATTCCTTAATCTTCTATCAATTACCATTGTATATTGCTATTCTCCAATCTAATCCAGAATCTAGCATCCCTGTGTTATCTTTTACTCTTGCAATTTTCCCTCATATTCCAGCTTTTACTATATGCCCCTTTATTTGTTGATCCTATATCCTCACCTACTCCTATTGAATCTACTTCTATTGTTCAACCTATTCCTTGTGTTTTTCTAGCAGAATCCCTTCATAAATTTCTACTTTCTTTCCCACCCTCATTATCTCTTTAGATATCTTCGTTCTATGATTTGTCTTATCTCCCTCTTCATTGTTCTCCTATTATCCCTCTACTATCTCCATCTGATTATATTAATCTTCCTTCCCAATCAGTGATGGATCCTCCTAGGTATAATAGTGATATCCTCCATCGACGGTAGTGGATATTGAATGATTCTTTGATAGGACCAGTGTTAATTAGCCTATCATTCCTAGTTATTGGGACACTTCTGTGCAATGTTCCACTTCTTATTTGTAATTTGCTAAAGCACATGCTTCTTTTGAGGATACTTGGATACTCTTGGTGGCATCTCATTTTTGTTGGTATCTTGCTTTTATGCATCAACAGTCTCACCTGAATACTAGGAAGAGTATTCCAAACTTGATGATTAATCCACATGAGGATGTGATTGTTGCTTAAATGGATGTTGTATATTATTTTGCACAAGCTTTTCCTACTAGGTTCATTATCCTATTGGAAAGGATGTGTTGCTTACAATTTCTTCAGAATGTGTCTTTATATTTTGTAGATGAGAACAACAGTCTGGAACATCTCAAGCTGAGTATGAAGTTCAAGAAAAAACATCTTCATTCTACATAGCCTATGGACACTCTCTTGGATGTATTGATCCTTTTTAATGAAAACATTTCTCCTTGCTCTTCAGTTTTTGGGAGCATGTGCCATTTAGACTACATTTTCTTATGTCCATGTGAGTTGTATATATGTTTTATGGTGTGTATCTGGTATTTTATCCCTGTTGTGTGGAGTTTAAGATGAAAATAAAATTGATTGAGGAAATGATTAATGGTGGTTCAAGATTTTATCTACGAGATGGATGCTTATGGCAGAAGAAAACAAAACTCTTATATCCTTTACAAGTTTGTCATGCTTTTATCTCTCAAAGTGGAGATAATAGATAAAGGTGTTTTCCTTTCGTTACAATTCTTTATTAGATACAGGTTATAAGTTGGGGTCATGGTTGGATGGTTTATTGAAGAAGTTAAAGAAAATCAAGATGAGATATAATTTGAACTTATATTCTCTTTTTCCTAGGTCATGAGGATGCTCCCTCATTAAGTGTGGGGATATGCTAAGGGTTGAAATGATTGATTTTTGGGTGGACTTTTGTTGTTTTTGTGGACTGAATGATTGGTTTTTGATGGATTTTGTATGATCTTTAGTTGTTTTGGAAGTGTTTGGGAGTGTTTTGGATGATATTGATTATGTTTGAAAGCTCATGATGTTTTATAATGGAGATATGATGTTCTGTTGTTGATGTCTTGTTAGTGTTTGATTGTGCCTATTTGAGTTTGTTGACCTTCTATTTTGCTATGTTTTTCTTTTGTATGAAGGGTTGGAATAATGATTGATAAATTTTGAGAGTGATTGGAAGCTTATTGATTAATTCTTGATGGATTTGAGTGATTTCAGTTGAGCTAGAGGCTTTTTGATGCCTTCTGTTAACCTTCTATTGACCATTTGTGGAGCCTTTGTTTCTATTATATTCATGTTCTGTATGCCTACGTAAGTGTGATGCCTTCTGTTAACCTTCTATTGACTGTTTGTGGAGCCTTTGTTTCTATTATATTCATGTTCTGTATGCCTCTGTAAGTGTGATAATGGATGAATGTATAGCTTAGGAAAGTTTTCCAATCTTGGGAAGAGATGAATATAAGTTCAAATTAGCTCAAAGAAGTTGAAGAAGTAGCTGCTGAAGACTTGAAGTAAAAAGTGAAGTAACAGTGACAGTAGTGAGCTCTCAAGAGACACTCTAGTGGTTTTGGTGACCTTTCATACCAGACATACCTCTTGGAAGGGATATCCATGACCTAATAGGGGTAATGAATTATTGTTCTTGTTTATCCCATTGTACTATTGAGAGAGAGCATGTATGAGAGAGAGAGAGAGAGAGAGAGAGAGAGAGAGAGAGAGAGAGAGAGAGAGAGAGAGAGAGAGAGAGAGAGAGAGAGAGAGAGAGAGAGAGAGAGAGAGAGAGAGAGAGAGAGAGAGAGAGAGAGAGAGAGAGAGAGAGAGTGAGAGAGAGAGAGAGAGAGAGAGAGAGAGAGAGAGAGAGAGAGAGAGAGAGAGAGAGATAATAACATTTATGCAAAACAATGTATCTATGAGTGAGAGATTGTGAGAGAAAGCTATGGAACTTTTGAAGAAGAATATTATGTAATTATTTCCATCCAAAGTGGTGTACTCTCTGTTTCTTGATGAGTTCTATGAAGAATATGAAGAGCATAATCAATTTGGTTCAAGTTAAAGCTATGGGAGAATTGTTTCTATGAAGCTACATGAAGATTTCTTATCTTGGTGTTCTTTTCCTAATTGTGGACATATCAAATATGAGAAAGATGTTTGTTGATGATACAAGATAGATTTTCTTGCAGTAGATTCCCCATTTCCTTGGTGTTTCTCTTGGGGCTCCAAAGAGCCAATCGAAAATCCTTGTAATTGCAAAGCAATTAGACAAATACCAGCCAGACAATGACCCTTATAGCTTCATGGAGTAGTTCGAGCAAGTCTGCGAGGCCAATGGCCTTACCAATATCACTCAGCACTCATAAGACTTTGGCCTATGCTTAGGCAATAAGGGTAGGACGTGATACACAAGCCTAAATGCTGCGGAGTGTAACAACTTCAACAATCTCAAGAGTCTCTTCATTAAGAGATTCACTGAGGCTAAGTACTCTGAAAATCTCATAGTGTGGTTGATGAAGGTTAAGGAGAAGAACAAAGAAGACATGAAGGACTACATTACCCACATGCGGAGTCTCTTCAAGAGAATGTCAACTAAAAAACAACCCATTGAGAGAGCAATGTCCACATTTTTCCTCAATGGAATTCATAGTGAGGAACTTTGCAAGGCCTTGGCAAGCAACTTGAGCTTGCAGAGAGATGCTCTAACTAGGGTCTTCTAAGTGGCCATGCAAATGGATGACCAACTTGAGGAGAGGATCTCTAAGAGTTCAAATTGAGATGATGCTAACTTTAGAACCTCAGAAATGGCAACAACACCTAGAGAACGATTAGTTCTAAGCACTCAAGATAAGGGAAAAAGTGTTAATCAAAATCAAGAGTTATTGGAGATGAAAATGGAGCTAGCAATACTACAAGAGATGATGAGAACACCTATGTGCCCATATATCCAATGCATGTATTATCAAGAATCGCGTGGTGGGGGGACTTGCTCAAGATGCTGCGCCGAACGCACATAGAATGCACAAGGAGAAGCTCACTCAAGAGACAAGAAGAGAGATGGAGGCCAAAACGTTTTCTTGCTGGTTTCTTCTTCTTCTTCCACACACTTTACAATGTACACAAAGTATAGATAAGATACAACATAAAGGAAAGTGGCTTACTAAGTCAAACAATGCATAACCGACTACACTAGTCGACTGGCACTATAACTATGCCAACTGTAAATAGGTGTAATAACCTGAATATAATAAGTAATGAGTCAGTGGCCATGTGAGAGTCATAATGACCACTGACATGCTAAGTGTAGACCTGTGGACCCATCTAACCAGGCGGTCCATCATCAATGTCCGCATGTGTTGAGCTTGTCATCTCAACACTCCCCCTCAAGCTCAACTGCATCTCTGCAACTCCAAGTAAGCTTCGAAACTTTTGAAGCTTCTCTGTACCCAATGCCTTCATGAAGATGTCAGCTATCTGATCTTGTGTGCTGACATACACCAAGTCAATCTCACCTGCTAGTATCTTCTCTCTCACAAAATGATAGTGTACCTCAATATGTTTTGTCCTGGCATGGAACACAGGGTTCCTAGCCAATTGTATACTGCTCATGTTGTCACATAAATGACAACTGGACCTTTGATGGGACCTAAAACGGGCCGGAACTGGCTCATGCACTAGCCGAACCTCTATCATGCGCTCAACAACACCACGGCCTCGCGACCAGGAGTGTTGATGACACATACATTGCCTTCCTAAACATCTTGCGTTTGTATCATGTCTCGTGGTCCAACTCTGACCCAATTAACACTCCTCAGAGGGAGTCCCAGCACATTGCCAAACGACACAAAGTACAAACATAGGAGGTCCTCCCACGGCTGACAGCCGCTACCTCACTGCGACTCTCCTACATCTTGGGGATTGGCCCCTCGATGCGTCGCTAAACATATATAACACTTCGCACATAGTCCTCTCAAGGTACCAATTATTTCGTTCCAAGATGTACCATACCTCACTTTACTTTCCCCTTAGACCCAACGCCTAGCCTACAGCTTGGGACAACCTTACTCACTCAACGTTGGTCACACGATCTAGAGAATACAGGTGCTATGCATCTAGGAGGTATTGTCTGATATCTTTTATCATTTTATGCTTCATGCAAATTGTGAATTTCCATGTGCTCAAACAAAGAAAAATCAGCATTGTGCTTAGTGCCAAAGCATTCTTTCAATGAATTTCTCTGACGCATAATTGCTACGTTGCACGAACCTAGCACGGAGGAGACCTCGTGCTACTAGATCCTTATTTTAAATTAACGATCGATCTATATGATATGCATAGATGAAAACAATCAGCCTTTTCTTTTTCTCATCACTTAAACACCACTCGCATTCTCTCTACCCCCTCGGCCGTTTAGATTGTGCACGATGCATAGGTTTAGGGTAATATTTTTCCATGTTTTTTGTTGTATGAAAAGCAATAAAAACTCACTAAAACATAAAGGTAGGGCTGAACTGAGGCTAAACCTCATACTTCAGACCCCCATACATACAGAAACATGAATCTTTTTTTTTAGTAACTTTCGCACACTCAAAACCTATTTTTCCCTTATTTTTACCCATTTTTTCTATTTTTCTTATATTTTTTGCAATATTAAATAATTGAAAATGCAAAATGAGTTGTGGGCTATGGCCCTTAGGTTTATTTGCAGAAAAAACACAAATTTAGTTGGTGTGTCTTATTATATTTTCCATTTATATATAAAAAACACCCAATTTTTCTCTATTTCACGTGTTTTACATGTTTTATTTTATTATTTTCGGCCATACGGATCATGAATTTCTGGTTTTCTGATTTCAAACAATTGGAAGACATTGCAAACAACATTATTATCAACTTATAGCCCATATGAACGATGTCTCATGTATCAAATAGCATAAAGAATCAAATTTTCTTATAAAAAACACATTACCAATTGTATTTTCGGGTTGCGGGTTTTTATGCCTCATTGCGGGACTGATTTCCAGCCGCCATTAATGCTCATGACAGTCCATCATCAGCAATCTTCATTCCTCTTGAACCATGGAGCAATCCGGTCTTCATTGGACAAGCATTCGTTATCCATTCTTCTTCTTCTGCTTCACCGCATGAATCTGCCCTTAGAGGAGAGAGAGGGAGGAGAGAGAAATACTGATTTTCTCTCTCTCTAGAGTCCACCATTTTGCGCACGAAGGATGGCGATACGGAGTGAAGAAGTAGTGGAGCAGCCTTGCCTCATCATTGCTATGGCTTCTTTGTAGCCAAAAATCTCATCCAGGGGGGGGGGGGGGGGGGAGGGGGTTTTCTATGCACGATTGCCTTCATGACATGCCGCCCTCCTTTTTGTTGATTTTTGGGGGTGGGGGGTCCCAAGAGGCACCCCCCACTAGCCACTTGATTCATGGCTCTTCAAATTTGGCCAAATTTTGGCACATCCGGCGTTTGATTTGCGATCTGAAAAATCTTGGGCATCCGTCTCGGCATCCTGGACTGGCCGACATAGGCACATGAAAAAATTACTAAAAATCTGCAAGTGTTGCATGGGCATCCTTAGGGCACTTTGATGCTTAAAATCATCCTAGATCGAGCCGTCGCCTTTGACGTTGAATATTTTTCCCTTGATATTCGTAATTTTTAGCTATTTTTTAAGCACTTCTCGGCATCAAAATTTCGCGCACTTCTCGGCATCAAAATTCCGCTCTCATTGGCGACCACGGAATAGGGCGACTCAGCCAGTCGAATCCCACAGTAGATCTGCATAAAACAACCAAAGGAAGCATCAAGTTGATACAAAGTAGATACATACTAAATACATCACAATGCTCACCCTACCCCCTGACAGAACTAAGGCATGACATCCACCAGGAGTAGGCCTAGCATAATCTGATAGAAGGTCTGAAGCTAGTCACTAACCAACTGCTCCAACATGGCCAAACTAAAAAGAACTTGTCAAAGAGGTTGCCCTAAGTGGTCGTCTGAACTACCTACCTACCTAAGGACAACACAACCAGGAGCTCCTACTAGGCGAGGACTCCTATAGCCTGATCAAGAAGTATTTTCTTGTAGCACATTTCTTCTTTTAGGGTTTTTATTTTCCATACTTGGGCATCGGCCTCAGGACCTGTCTCGGTACCCAAGAACCTACCAAGCCCTCGCAAGGCAACACTTAATCCTTTTTTGATGCTCACTTTTATTTTTGCTCCAACCTTCCTTAATTTTTTCTTTTCTAGCAAGAAGCCACCCCTAGGAAGATAAGGCATCGGCCCCGGGTCTGACTCGTCCTTAGGAACCTACCAGGCCTCCGCAAGGCAATGATCAACTGCTTATAAATTTTTCTTTCTTTTCTTCTTCTCGTCTTATAGGGGTTAGAACCCCTTTTTACACACCTTTGTATATATTTATTGTCTATAAGATATTCAAGATTTCTTTTCCTCGTATCAGCTTTATTTTCTTCTTCTGAAGGCTTCTCTAACTGTCTCACAACTAACAAGAACTCCTAGAATGGCTGCCTAGCGGGTTAGCAAAACAGGGTCACTAGAACTCCCTTCTAAAACAGGTCTTTCAATGCCTGGCAATGTCTTTACAAGAGGCAACTACTCAAACCTCCCTCAGACATACTGAACCTAAACCTCGGGACTTCATGCCTTGGGCGCCGGTCCCCAACAAGAAAAGAAAAACCCCTTAACAAGTACACAAACACATATAGCATAAAAATCGCAGTACTCATAAAGGAGAGATATCACCTGGATAGGGCCACGAGAAGCTTCCACACAACAGAAGGCTCCTTCCAAGATCTTCTTCGAACCTGTCTAGCACAAAACTCAAACAAGAAACCATTAACCGCACCTGCACTAAATAGACAATGGGCCCTCTTGGCCTAATGAAATAAAGCACTTCACTACAAAACTTAATCGGCCCGCTTGGCTTAATGAAATAGAACACTAAAACCTCGCAAACTGGCCCTCTTGGCCTAATGAAATAAAACAAAGTAGCATTTACACATCCTTCCCTGGAATAGCACAGATATACAATAATAGGCTCCCTCCCAAGGAGAAAAAATAGGCTCGCGGCCCTAAACTAAATGCATAAGATTATGACCAATCCCTCCTGCATATATAGCAAGAGGTGTATGTATAACATGTTGTATAATTAGCCTATGGGTCCAAGATAATAACGGTAGATTGGTCTCTGCTACTCTTTGCATCACCCATATCAACCATCGTCTTCTATATATTGCATGCTCTGATAACATACCCCACAAGCTACCGGGTCCTGTTTCATCATTAATAACAATATCCAAACTAGGACCACAATTAAAGAAGAAGTCTTCCTCATAAGCAAGATTTGCCAGTGAATCCGCAAACTGATTCCAGTATCGTGGAATCAGTTGAAAAGACACACTCTCAAACTCCTCTAGTAGGGTTATTGTAGTTCGATGATACATACAAAGAATGGGATTCTGCACTGTGTACGTCCCATCTAGTTGATTCAGGATCAACTGGGAATCCCCTTTTACTAACAACTGACGAATACCACCTTGTTTGGCAATATGCAGTCCCATAATCAAGGCTTTATACTTTGCCATATTGTTAGTGAATCCTACCCTGAGATAGCAGCTAACTTCATCGTAACTCTGCGTTGGGGATCTCGGATTACTACTCCAACACTTCCTTTTTTATTAGGGCCCCTGGATGCTTCGTCAAAATATAATGTATACGTCCACAATGGGTTTACACAGCCTGCCATCACGAACTCCTCTATTCATAGTTATGGTATAATCAAAGATAAGCATGCTGAGAGGATGAACTGATGGCTCCATCCCACCTTCTTCATTGAACCCAACAGGGATACTTGTCAACAGTCATAAGCAATGATGGCAGAAGACTTTGATCTCCCACACAAAGGTTCTGTCTTCTTGCTCAATCACTTTGTATCCTTTTCTCCACCAAATGAGTTTCCCCTAATGGTATCTTTGCTCCAGATATGGGTGCTCCAAATAAGGGATTAACCGACCCATCAACCAACTTTAAGCTCTTTTGCAGGTCTCAAATCATCCCCAGCATGGACCTGCAATGCACTTCTCCATATTGGCATACTTAGAAATAATAAGGTTTAATCTTATTAAGATTAACCTTATTTTTAAACTCTACTCCCTGTAGATCAGCTAATAGGGTTGTAGACCTATTTTTCCCGAGCCTAACAATCTTGTAGGGGCCATCCCATTTAGGTTCCAACTTCCCTGGAAACAGCTCCCTATGCGCATCGTAATATAGAACTAATTGGCATTTTTTAAAGGTATATTTCTTTGCTTTAAGATCATGCAACTGCTTCATCCGACGCTTGGCTACCTCCTGGTGTGATAAGCTCTGCAACTTCAGCTCATCCAGGTGGGCTATAGTCGTGAAACGTTCAAAAAGGGAATCCTTGTCTCCCAAAGAATGGTTAATTGCAAACCGTATGGTTGGCAACTCAATCTCGAGGGGTAACACACACTCTTCCCCATAAACCAATTTGAATGGAGTATGGCCGGTAGCTCTCTTGAACGTTGTATTGTACGCCCATACTGCCACATACAACTTCTTGTCCCAGTCTCGTTTCTTCTCATAGACTATCTTAGACAAGATACCCACAAGCTGTTTATTAGTACTTTCAACTTGCCCATTTGCTTGCGGATTATAAGGAGTCATTTTATTATGCTTGATCTGCCAAGCTTATGTCAAGATTTTGATCGCCTTATTTAGAAAATGGGTTCCACGGTCCGACACTAATTCCCTCGGTGGACCAAAGCGGCAAATAATCTGCTCTAACAGGAAACTTGCAGTCTCTTTTGCATTGTCCTGCCTCGTCGCCCGCGCTTCTGACCATTTTGTGAAATAATCAGTGGCTACTATAATGTACCTCTTCTGGGTAGTAGACGACGGGGTGATAGGACCCACAAAATCAATGCCCCACTTCTCAAATGGAAGAATAGCCATGATAGGTGTAAGTGGGTGTTTCCTATTCTCTCGGCTGTCATGCCTTTGATAGGTATCACATTTCTTTACATACTCAAAAGAATCTTGGAAGATGGACGGCCACCAATATCCAGCTCTTAAATCTTTCTGCGCCGTCAACCGTCCCGCGAAGTGCCCTCCACATGTAGAGTCATGGCACTCCTCCAAGATAAAAGGAACCTCGTCAGACATCACACATCGACGATAGATATCATCAACACCTTTCCGATAGAGTGTCCCTGCGATCAAAGAAAACTTCAAAGCTTGTTGTTTGATTTTCCTCTTTTCAAACTTTGATAAACCAACTCCCGTCTCTCTTGTCGATAGATAATGCGTAATAGCAGCATACCAAGATGGAATAGAAGCTGTATCAATTTTAAACATTTCCTCAATATCGCTTCCTTCAGCCAAAATCTCTTTCGGCTCCCCGAAATCCACAAGGCATTCCACAATACCCTGCAACCTCAGTGGCTTACTCTTAATCTCATAATTGGGCTCCTGCAAAGTGATTAGCCACTTTGCCAAATGATCGGGCAGCTGTAGCTTGTTCATAAGCAATCTAAGTCCTTCCGCCTTCGTATAGAACCCTACCTTTTCATAGAGGATGTAGTGCCTAAATTTCTTAGTCTCAAAAACCATCGCAAGACACAACGTCTCCATGTAGGTATAGTTGATCTCTGAAATGCCCAATTTTCGACTAGCAAAAGCTATCGGATGATACCACTTTTCCTCCCAGATTTGGGCTAGACAGCAGCAAAGCTGATACTATGCATGGTGGCTGCTGAAAATATATAGAACACCTCTCCTCTTTTAGGTGCTTTTAAAACGGGTGCTTTTACTAGCTCTTGCTTCACATCCTCGAAAGCTACCTTACAGCGGTCACTCCACTCAAATGAATAGCTAAAGGATAATAAATTCATTAATGGCAACATTCTTTCTGCCAAGGCATTCATAAACCTCCGATAATACCCTATTGATGACAAAAAGCTATGAACCTCTTTTGGAGTGCGTGGTGGACTCATAGCAACTATAACCTTGATCATTTCAGGGTTAGTTGCTATCCCTACTGAGCTGACCACATGTCCTAGCAATAGTCCATAAGGTACTCCAAAGACACACTTCCGTGGGTTAAGAGCGATACAAAATTGTCTGCAACGTTCAAATCATTTCCTTAAAATAATCAATATCCTTTCCCTTACAGTGGCTGCCCCCGGGTCATCAATAAATACTTTCAACTCATCTGGGGAGATGTCACCAAAGGTCTTGTCTGCTATTCGTTGCCATGATCCAGGTGCATTGCATAAACCAAAGGCCATCACATGGAATGCAAAAGTACCAAAGACAGTAATAAAAGTCGTTTTCAACTTGTCCTCTTCTACAATTGCCATCTGGTTGTATCCTGCAAAGCAATCCATAAATGAATATATTTCCCTACCCGCTAATCGATCCAAAATCTGGTCAATGAATGGCAACGGATAGTAATCTTTAACTGTATGCTTATTTAGCTCTCTAAAATCCACACATAATCGGATTTGGTTGTTCTTCTTCTTCCTGATAACAACTGGTGAACACCGTTTTGTGTGTTGAACAGGGAAGATCAAACCATCTTTCCTTAACTTCTGTAACTCCTCAAACAGCCCGTCCCTCAATTCAAAAGGCATACACCTTACCTTCTGACACACAGGACGACTGCCTTCTTTAATAGGAGTAGTATGAACAGCCAGGCTGGGAGGGATGCCTCTCAGCTCATCATAACTCCAAGCAAAAATATCACGGAATTCTTGAATCAAGGACACATAGTCCTCGCTTTCTGCTGAACTGAGCATAGAACCTAATTTAATTGGACGTGAATTATTCGACGTGCCAAGGTCTAACTCAATCACATCCGCGTCTCTTATCCTATCTTGAGGCTCTATCGGCTCATTTAGAGTTATCTGATAGATATCCTCCGTAGTGGACCCCTCTTTAGATTCGTCACTAGATGATGTCTCACTACGAGATGGATCGTGTGCTGTCTCTAATTCAGTAGAAGATAAAGGAGCTCTCTCATTTTGAGGAGACTCAAGATAAGCATCGACTATTACTCAATTAGTACCTCTACCTAGAACCACTCGACTAGTGGGTATATCGACTTGATAGTCTGTTCGTAAGATCCAAGGTCTACCTAGCAAAACCCGATAGCTAGGACGTCCTGCAAATCTTATCACCCTAAAGTACAAGAAACATTCTACACTCGCAACTGTAACATGGACCTTAGTAACGCAACCTTCTGGTTGTCTTAGACTATCATCAGCCATTCTCAGAAGGGTGGAGCTGTCTTTCTGGATGCCTAGCCCCAGCCTCCCCATCAACTCTGAACTCATGATGTTGACGGAGGATCCAGTGTCTACAATGGCATGTTCCACTAATATTCCATCCACATAAGTTGGAACCCTAGGGCAGTTCTTTTCAACATGGTCAAACCAATCTTCCCCTACTCGTGCTATGCCCAGAGGTTCCACAATATACCCAATATGCAGGATCTTCTTAAATTCCTTGCGTAATCCTGGAGATAATTTGATCAATTGCAAGAGGTTCACATCTAGTTTGACTTCACAAAGAGAACTTGCTAAATCAAAGTCATGATAAGTAGCCAAAGCTCTCTTTTCTCGCCAAATCATCCTCTCTTTTGGTCTTTGGACCGATTTCCGTGCTTCTTTCTTGCCTCTTGCCTTCTTTCTTGGCATTTCATCATCCTTTTTAGGGTCACCTTTCTTGTCAACTGGTCTTAGCGGTCCCCCTTCCATGCTAGGACTCTGGACTTGCGTCCCCTTATCCCCTTGTTTAGGGTTTGCCTCAACCGGTTTTGTATTATCTTTGCCAACCTCTTTAGCCTTTTGGCCTCTTTTCACGGCTCTTAAGTTAGAGGTTTCAACATCGTTAACTCATACAGCCTCAATAAGGCTGACTCTGTTGCCTTATGGCAACTCTTCTATAGTTGTTTTTCCCCTCTACAATATTTGTCCAGGTGCATCATTCTGTTGCAAATTATTTCCTTGCGCTCTATGATTCACTGGGCCCGGCTGTTTACTCCCTTGTTGGAGAGAACTAATCTTACTCCAACAGGTAGCAGCTAGATGACCAGACTTCCCACAAATGTCACATTTCACATTTGGATAATTTATGGAGAAGTACTGTCCACCACACCATTTACAACTAAATCTAGAGGGTCCACCCTCTTCAGGGCATTGACTCCCTATCAAATTTTGTTGCTTCTTCAAGAAATTAACATCGACGGCTATTTGTTGATATTGTTCGGAAATCATATCGGTATAATGCTTCATCATGTCCTTAACTTCGCCAAGGACATTAGATGCACTCGACTCGTAGCCTCAATCGTCAACTCATCGTTCCATTGGCCTAACAATCTGGTTTGGCATTGGCTATTGACCCATAGGAGCAACATTAGAACTCAAAACTTGGCCTCCAACATTTGGTGGAGCCAACTGACTTGCCACGGGCATAATCACACGAGGAGGAGCCGGTAATAAAGGTACATTTGAAACCATACTCCCTCTCCCAATAGGATTAGTCATAGGCATCCCTTGACTTCCATTCGTCAATGATGGATTGCCGCCAGGTACTAAACCTCCATTAACATTCAATCGAGAGGAGTAGGCCGTTTGTAATCATGCTTCTACTCCCTCTGCCCGCGTAATAATGGTGTCTATATCTGCCAAGGCCACACTGCTCAATTGTACTTGGATATTAAAGTCCAACCCATGCAAAAAGTATTGCAATTGGGCAGCTGATGGAATGGGAATGTAAGTTTGCAACTTACGGAATACTTCCTTCAACTTCTTAGCATATGCTTTCACATTCTCGTGAGGATCTTGACGTGTTACATTCAAGACCCGCAACCAATATTGGCCACCTCTTTCAGGGGCATATTCCACTCGAAAAGCTGCATAGAATTGATCAATGGTGGTTATGGTTCCAGACTCTATGCTGTGATACCATACCACAGCCCTTCCTTTTAACGTCATATTGAAGAACATCATGAGATGTCCCTCGTCTTGGATGCGATAATTGAACATCAGTCTCTAAAATTCACAAATGTGAAATTCTGCATCCTCTTCCGCTAACCCATTAAAAATGGGCAAGGGAACTCTTAAGGCTGGTAAATCCGGTGTCCCTGCAGGAATCGCAATAGGCTGTGCCATGGTGACAATCGGATTAGCAATAGAAGCTTGAAGTGACGGATTCACACCCCCACTTAAAGTGGGTAGACTTGGTGGAGAAGAGGAAGAACTATGCTTCCTCCTGCCCCTAATAGAATAGGTGGAGCAGTTAGGTGACTAAGACCACTGCTTCGTATACGTACTGGACTACTCCTTTGAGGGGAATAACGGCTTACGATCTCTAACCGCCGTCTAGCCCTCTTAGCACGTTCGGCTTTTTGAATTTTGGCTTGACGGTCCTTGTCAAAGGACATAAACCAACTTCCTTTTGGTCCCTAGAAACCCTAGATCCAAAGACCACCACTTATAAATGGCTCCCGATAAACGCACCACTGATGGGACCTAAAACGGGCCAGCACTGGCTCATGCACTAGCCGGACCTCTATCATGCGCTCAACAACCCCACGGCCTCGCGGCCAGAAGCGTTGATGACACATACATTGCCTTCCTAAACATCTTGTGTTTGTATCACGTCTCGTGGTCCAACTCTAACCCAATTAACACTCCTCAGAGGGAGTCCCAGCACATTGCCAAACGACATGAAGTATAAACATAGGAGGTCCTCCCACGGCTGACTGCTGCTACCTCACTACGACTCTCCTACATCTTGGGGATTGGCCCCTCGATGCATCGCTAAACATATATAACACTTCGCACATAGTCCTCTCAAGGTACCAATTATTTCGTTCCAGGATGTACCATACCTCACTTTACTTTCCCCTTAGACCCAACGCCTAGCCTACAGCTTGGGACAACCTTACTCACTCAACGTTGGTCACGATCTAGAGAATACAGGTGCTATGCATCCAGGAGGTATTGTCTGATATCTTTTATCATTTTATGCTTCATGAAAATTGTGAATGTCCATGTGCTCAAACAAAGAAAAATCAGCATTGTGCTTAGTGCAAAAGCATTCTTTCAATGAATTTCTCTGACATGTAATTGCTACATTGCACGAACCTAGCACCGAGGAGACTTCGTGCTACTAGATCCTTATTTTAAATTAACAATCGATCTATATGATATGCATAGATGAAAACAATCAGCCTTTTCTTTTTCTCATCACTTAAACACCACTCGCATTCTCTCTACCCCCTCGACCGTTTAGATTGTGCACGATGCATAGGTTTAGGGTAATATTTTTCCATGTTTTTTGTTGTATGAAAAGCAATAAAAACTCACTAAAACATAAAGGTAGGACTGAACTGAGGCTAAACCTCATACTTCAGACCCCCCATACATACAGAAACATGAATCTTATTTTTTAGTATTTTTTGCACACTCAAAACCTATTTTTTTCTTATGTTTATCCATTTTCCCTATTTTTCTTGTATTTTTTGCAATATTAAATAATTGAAAATGCAAAATGAGTTGTGGGTTGTGGCCCTTAGGTTCATTTACAGAAAAAACACAAATTTAGTTGGTGTGTCTTATTATGTTTTCCATTTATATATCAAAAACACCAAATTTTTCCCTATTTCGCGTGTTTTACATGTTTTATTTTATTATTTTCGGCCATATGGATCATGATTTTCTGGTTTTCTGATTTCAAATAGTTGGAAGACATTGCAAACAACATTATTATCAAGTTATAGTCCATATGAACGATGTCTCATGTATCAAATAACATAAAGAATCAAATTTTCTTATTAAAAAAATGCATTACCAATTGTATTTTCAGGTTGCGGGTTTTTATGCCTCATTGCGGGACTAATTTCTAGCCGCCATTAATCCTCATGACAGTCCACAATCAACAATCTTCATTCCTCTTGAACCACGGAGCAATCCGGTCTTCATTGGATAAGCATTCGTAATCCATTCTTCTTCTTCTTCTTCACCGCATGAATCTGCCCTTAGAGGAGAGAGAGGGAGGGGAGAGAAAGACGGATTTTCTCTCTCTCTCTCTCTCTACAGTCCACCATTTTGCATGCGAAGGATGACGATACGGAGCGAAGAAGTAGTGGAGCAGCCTTGCCTCATCATTGCTATGGCTTCTTTGCAACAAAAAATCTCATCCATGGAGGGGGGGTGTTTTTTCTGCGCGTGGCTGCCTTCACAACATGCCGCCCTCCTTTTTGTTGATTTTTGGGGGTGGGGGGTCCCAAGAGGCACCCCCCACTAGCCACTTGATTCGTGTCTCTTCAAATTTGGCCAAATTTTGGCACCTCCCTTGTTCGGCGTCCGATTTGCGATCTGAAAAATCCTGGGCGCCCGTCTCGGCATCTTGGACTGGCCGGCAGCTTCCTTGACTTGCACAAGCACATGGAAAAATTACTAAAAATCCGCAAGTGTTGCACGGGCGTCCTTAGGGCACTTTGACGCTTAAAATCATCCTAGATCGAGCCGCTGCCTTCGACGTTGAATATTTTTCCTTTGATATTCGTAGTTTTTAGCTATTTTTTAAGCACTTCTCGGCATCAAAATTCCACTCTCAACCTTCCACCTGCACATCCAAATCAGCCATTAACTTTTGTAGCCATACTACCTCACTCGACAAAGCAACTGTAGATTGCTTTTTGCTGCTCCAAGCAACTGCTGCACTACCAAGAGAGAACATGTATCCGTTGGTAGATCTTCTATCAGACATACTACCAGCCCAATCTACATCTGTGTATCCAAACACCTGTACATCTGTACCTACCTCATAGAAAAGTCCATAATGTAATGTGGACTTCACATATCTCAATATGCGTTTGACTGCATCCAAATGTGGCTTTCTAGGTACTTGCATAAACTGACTCACAAGACCAACACCGTAGCTCAAGTCTGGCCTTGTAATGGTCATGTAAATCAAACTCCCCACTATCCTCCTGAACATAGTAGGGTCTTCTATCTCATCCCCAACATCAACACTCAACTTTACGTTCTGCTCCAACGGGACTGAAAGTGGTTTGCATGCTGTCATACCATACTTGGACAACATATCCAAGCCATACTATCTTTGAGACAGCCATATACTATCATCAAATCTGATCACCTCAATGCCAAGGAAGTACCTTAGCTCACCTAAATCCTTCATCTCAAACTTCTTCTTCAAAAAGTCCTTGACTTCAACAACCCCACTATCACTATCACCTGTAATAATCAAGTCATCCACATAGATGACTATGATGACCAAACCTGCATCTCCCTTTCTCACATAAAGTGAGTGATCAGCATCAGAAACATAAAAGCAAATATTGACAAGATACTCTCTGATCTTGTCAGACCATGCTCTAGGTGCTTGCTTGAGCCCATAGAGCGCCTTCTTCAACCTGCACACATACGTGGGATGCTCTAAATCTTCATAACCTGCCGACTGATCCATATATACTTCTTCCTGCAAATCACCATGCAAGAAGGAATTCTTCACATCCATTTGCTGCAACCTCCAACCTTTGGCTGCTGCCAAAGTAATCACACATCTGACAGTTGCCATCCTAGCAACTGGACTGAAGGTTTTATCATAATCTATGGCATATGTCTGGGCATAGCCTTTTGCAACCAGCCTAACTTTGTACCTACTAATAGAACCATCTGCATTGTGCTTAATCTTATAAACCCACTTACATCCGATAGCTTTCTTGCCCTTTGGAAATGATACTAGATCCCAAGTCTTATTGGCCTCTAATGCAGCCATCTCCTCATCCATTTGTTGCATCCCAATGAGTATGACCAATAGCATCCTCAAAACACGTGGGCTCAACATCCTCAACTAGTTTCACCATATAAGCATAATGGTGAGCTGCATAACCTTCAAAACCAAATCTTTTAACAGGGTATCTGACCTTGCTAGATCTGCATACCACCGAATCACTCAATGGAGCCTTTACATTATTATGAGCTCTCTGTACACCTGGTGTCCTCACTGAGGGAATGCCAAGCTCATCATCCAAGCTCTCTGAGCCACTAGAGTCTCCATCAAGAACAGCATCAATGCCTTCTGACACTTTATTCTTTCCTTTGTCTTTACCTGTAGTGCTACTAGATGCACCTGACGATGTAGAGGTACTCCTTAGTCTCCCAGACCAAGAACTACCAGATGATGTCTTTGGTCCACTAAGAGTCCGTGACTCTTGCTTTTCAGCCTGCACATGAGTGTCATGATCATCATCATCATCATCTAATGCATCACCACTAGATGCATACCAACTGCTCATTTCATCAAAGATGACATCCCTGCTCACTCTGAACTTACATGTGACAGGGTTATAACAACGATACCCTTTCTGCTCTAAAGAGTATCCAATAAAGACACACTTTTCAGCTTTTGGATCCAGTTTCTTTTGCAACTCATCTGGCACATGAACATATGCAATGCAGCCAAATACTTTCAAGTGTGAGACATCAGGCTTCTTACTTGTAAAACATTCTTCAGGAGTCATCCCATGAACTATAGCTGTGGGAGTTCTGTTCATAATATAAACAGCAGTACGAATAGCCTCAGACCAAAAATGCTTAGGCATATTCTTTTCAGCCATCAAGGCACGTGTAACTTTTGCAATATGCCTGTTCTTCCTTTCTGCAATCCCATTTTGTTGTGGGGTATATCTGCATGTGAACTGTCTCTTTATCCCATGAGACCTCAGAAAATCACTGAGCTCATTCGAGAGGTATTCTCCCCCTCCATCTGACCTCAAGGACTTTATTTTCAAGTCTGTTTCTCTTTCAACTGTAGCCTTGAAAGTTCGAAAGTGCTCAAATGCTTCACTTTTTTCCTTCATAAAATATACCCACAACTTTCTAGAACAATCATCAATGAATGTGACAAAGTATGAACTGCCTCCAAGAGATACATTTTGTGTAGGTCCCCAAATGTCTGTATGCACAACATCAAGGATATTTTTGCTTACATCTCTGTCATGTGAAAAGGGTTGTCTTGCCTGCTTACCAAACTGACATGCTTCGCATACCTTATGAAATTCTGCAACTCTAAATGTAGGCAAACCTGTAACCAACCCTTTGGACTGCATTAATTTCAGCCTTTGTACATTTGCATGTCCAATGCATTTGTGCCAAATTTCAATATCTGCAACAATACCTTTTCCTTTAGCATACATAGCAGCATTCATAGTAGGAATTCCAGCATCCAGAGTAAACATACGTCCAACTCTACTTCCCTTTGCTATCAACCTGCACTTGTCATTGAAGTCTTCTACAAAGCAGCCCTTTGCATTAAATCTGACTTGCAGCCCTTGCTCTACCATTTGACCGACTGACACCAAGTTCTTTGTAATAGATGGCACATGTAATACATCTGAAAGACTCTTTGTATTACCATCATGCAAGGACAAGGGAACTTTTCCAATATGTGAAATTGGGTGGCATGAATCATCAGTCGTCTGCACATAACTTGCATTTTGCAAATTCTGCATCTCTACAAACCATTCTGCATGGCTGATCATATGATTGGATGCACCTGAATCAACATACCAAACATCATCATGTGTTCCCTTTCCTATAACAGCATTTAGCATATGCTGCATAACAAACAGACGTTCATTTTTGTCTTCATTCTGTTGTGAAGACGATGCATAGGTTCCTTGCTGCAACTTACCACTGCAAATATAATCTTTCTTAGCATAACATCGGGCTGCAATATGACCTATTTTGCCACAGTAATGACACACAATACCAGAGTTGTTAGAACCTTTGTTCTGCCATCCACCTCTTCCTCTAAAGCTCCCCCTGCCTCTAAAGTTACCACGACCTCCTGAAACCTGCATATCGCCAAATTGCTGATTCAATTTGTTTTGCTGGTTGTCACTACCACGTCCTGTACCATGGCCTCTTGAAGAGAACCTACCATGTCCCCTTCCTAAACTAGAGTAGAAAGCTTGAACCTGTTCACCACTTTTTTCAGATGTCTCACTCTACATGTTGATCTCTTCAGTGATCATAAGGGAGACCAACTCATCGAAATCTGGAAATGGCTTTCTAACATATACGAAAGTTACGAAAGACTTCCAAGCCTTTTCATTGTTAAGTCCACCCAAGGTAGACGACACCAAATCATCATCATCGGGCATTGCATCAATCGCTGCCAAGACATCTGCAATGCTCCTTACCTTCAGTGCATACTCATTGATAGACATATTCCCTTTCTTCAATGTATTCAACTCTTGCTTAAGTTGAATCTTTCATGCCTTTGTATTTACAATCAATACATGACTTTCAAGTATGGTCTAGGCTACATATGAATTCTCTGCATTTTTAATGTGTCCCGCCATATTATTGTCAATTACTGCAGACAACCAATACATGACCTTCTTGTCTTTTGCATTCCATTTCTTTCGTGTTTTTGTCTCTTCTGTAGTTGGAGGATTACTCACCTCCGGCTCCTTTTCTTCACCTGAAATAAACTCGTAGAGGCCTTTTTCAGTAAGGAAGTTCGTGACATGGAACTTCTATGAAGGGTAGTTGTTCTTGTTGAGCTTCCACTGTTCTATGCCATTATCACAAAATTAATACCAACAACAAGCAAATCTTCTGCAACCCTCGACCTGTAGTGCACAACAATACACCAGACATCATTTTTCACTGTCTGCTCAACAATACATAAACCTTGTGTTTACTCCCCTGATAAATACCTTTGAACTTACAGATCTGAAATCTGTAACTTGTGCACCCACTTTCAGTCAATACAATCGAAGTCACAGTGTACCTTGAAACTACTGTCCGCAACTTTGTGGCTCTAAAACGGGGCCTGAAACGGCCTCAAATGCCCAAAATAACTACGGGAAAGCCCTAAAGGGCCTATCTGCAAAATACACAACACTCTTCGTGCACACCAAATCTCACTGCAATCTGAGATTTTTGCTCGACCCTGCTTCTAGTGCCTCCACAGGCACTATCCAAGAGAGAGAGTGGAAGAATGGGAGAGCTTCTTACCCGTTGCTTGCTTGCTCGAACTTTGCTTCTTCTCCTTCACTTTAGCCTTCAAAATCATCCTCTCTCAGTGGCACGGCTTTGATACCATGTCAAGAATCGCATGGTGGGGGGACTTGCTCAAGATGCTGCGCCGAACACACACAGAATGCACAAGGAGAAGCTCACTCAAGAGACAAGAAGAGAGATGGAGGCCAAAACGTTTTCTTGCTGGTTTCTTCTTCTTCTTCCACACACTTTACAATGTACACAAAGTATAGATAAGATACAACATAAAGGAAAGTGGCCTACTAAGTCAAACAATGCATAATCGACTACACTAGTCGACTGGCGCTATAACTATGCCAGCTGCAAATATGTGTAACAACCTGAATATAATAAGTAATGAGTTAGTGGCCATGTGAGAGTCATAATGACCACCCACGTGCTAAGTGTAGACCTGTGGACCCATCTAACCAGGCGGTCCATCATCAATGTCCGCATGTGTTGAGCTTGTCATCTCAACATGTATTGTGGCAGAAACCACCTTCCGGATGAGTGTCATGAATTTTTCTTAGGAAGAGCTGTCCCATTGGCTCTTCCAGCATCGAACAATATGAAGTGAGTCATTCCTAGGATGGAGATTGATCCCATTGGCATACCTAGGCCACTTGGACCTTTCATAACCCATCCACCGAGCGAGGCTCTAGTCCATTATGTGGAGGAGCCAAATGATGAGGAGCCTTATGTGAACCCTTACATCTCGTACGATGAAGAGGGAAATCCAATTCTCAATGGACTATCGACCAGTGCCGGTGATGGCATTAGGAAGAGGAAGGGCAGAGGCTTAGGAGGGAAAACCCAAGACCCGATTTCATGTTGGGACCTATGGTCACTCGGGACACATCTCTTCACGCTGCCTCAAGAGGGAGGAAGCCAACTAAGATAAGGATGACCTCAAATGTGCAGAGTGTGGAATCACTCACCTCTTTGCTGATTGAGGCAAACACTAGCCTCTAGCTCGGCAATCGTACCTTCAGTACCATTGGGGGGGGTTGTTTGGAGTCGAGACACTCGACAGAGAGGCCATGCCCATCCCATTGCATGTTATAAACTGAGCACGAACAAAGCAAGTTAGCATATCACTGTCGGGGATCAATAACCCTAGACACAGCCTTGATAGGGAAGAGGATCCATTGGAGAAGGAAGGAGAAAATTGACACAAAGGTCACACATAAAACCAAGAGCGCAATGACACTACTAGTTGGAAAGAAAGTCACAAATGCAGAAGCAGAGACATCTGCTCCAAAGACTGCTAAAGGGAGTGCTAAGGTAGGGGAGTACCGCAATCTGAGGCACCAACTCGAAGCTATAGAAAAGGTCAAGGAGTGGCTGAGAGAAGCCTAGGAACACCTAAAGGATGTGGAGCCCATCTTGGAGGATGAGATCGATGACCTCTCTAGCATAAGCATGCTAGTCTCTCCCACCCAATCGAGAGATGCATTTTCACCTCATGTAGTGTCGCCCATTGGCCAAGGAGCGCAGAATTAGGAGAGAAGCAAGTAGCCAATAATATTTTGAAAATGCTAGTGGAAACCCCTGTAACTCAGCTTAGGAAACTTGCTTCGGCAACATCTAATGCTATGGCAAGAGTTAAAGTAGTGAGTAGAAGGATTGCTAGAGCAAATGATAGTTGACTTGCAAGATCATGATGTAGTAACGCAAATACCAAGCATGACGCTGCACTCAGTGCCCAAGTCCTTGCATGTTAATGCTTTCTGGGAAGGCACAAAGATGCATGTAGTCTTGTCAAACCTAGCTTTAGGTGATGCCACCAGAAAAGTGATTGTAGACAGAGGAGTAGGAGTTAGTGTGTTTAGACATGCAGTGCTCCAGGTTTGGGGTACCCCGCCTCTGTCGAGAATGCTAGGTTCAACATCACACTAGCTAATGAAACAAAAGTAATGCCATTTGGAGTGCTGAAAAATTGGCCATTGAAGATCATAGGAGTCTAGTTCTTTGTAGACTTCATAGTCATGAAAGGAGTAGACTATGACATCCTATTAGGCTGACCCTGGATGTGTAATGCATGAGTCATAGAAGACTGGGACAATAGTCTGATCTTCCTGGGCAATCAAATGGAAGTAATGAGAGTGGAGATTGGATACTTGGAAGACTACACCAATCAGCCTAGATACCATCTCAGGCATGTTGAAGGGCGACACTCAGATTAGAAAATCTTACGAGTCACTGACCAAGTATATTCCTTACCTTGAGGATAAACGAGATTGGATGCATGTATTAGCCACAATCGATCTGCTATTCTCGGACAATGAGTACAAACAAGCTACCAACGTAGTTGGTGAGCCCAAGAGCAAACCCAAGTGGTGATGGACCAAGGTGCATGATCTAAACTTGATGCACAATTGGGCCTTAGTCACCAACGACAAGGAAGCACACTATTGAGACCTAAGGTACATGATCTAAACTTGATGTACAATTGGGCCTTAGTCACCAACGACAAGGAAGCACACTATTGAGACCTAAGGGATGACGAACAGTCAAGGGTGGGTTTCACCCGTCGTAATCATAGTAAAGGAGAATGGAAATATCAGAGTGTGCGTCAATTATAAGAAGGTTAATGGTGCCACAACGAGAAACAATTATCCGCTACCATACATTCAGCATATGCTCAAGAGAGTAGATGGTAAAGAAACCTACAATTTTCTAGATGGCTTCTCAGGGTACAATCAAGTGCATGTACATCTTGATGATAGGCATAAGACTACATTCGCTATTGAGTGGTGTGTCTTCGTCTACATTGTCATGCCCTTTGGGCTGACAAATGCACCAGCCACGTTTCAACGGCTCATGTGTGCTATTTTCAAGGACATGCTTAGAAGACAGTTAGAAGTGTTTATTGACGACCTGTGTGTCCACTCAAGTTGGAAGGAACACGCCTAGACAAACTCCAAGTGGTCTTTGAATGATGCAGATTATATCATCTCATTGAATCCCTTGAAGTGCCAATTCTGTGTGAAGCATGGATGCATCCTAGGGCATGTGGTGTCCAATAATGGCATTGCCACCGACTTCTCAAAATTTAGGGTTATTGTTGTTGAGACTCAAGCTCATTTTGTTTACCTTAGTGAATAAGGTTAAGTCACACTGACTTAACCATGATTAGATCTAGGTCAGTTGATCTTTTTGTGTGTGGTACATACAGTTGACTTGTGTGTGATTGTATGTGGAGAATGGAGAATGAACTAACAGGGAGCATGTCTGCTGCCCTGGTGTCTATGCCTTTGTCTCCTTCTCTTTCTCTCTGAACTTCAATATGGTATCAGAGCTTAGCCTAGCTAAGGCAGCATTCTTAAGGTTTGGACGATAACCATTCTCAGACACCTGATTCACAACAACAGTGGCCATGCGACGAAAATCTCTTTTCAGAAGGGACCGGTTGACAGAATCCTTGGGCTTGTTAGTCCTCCTGGTCTTTGTTGTAGCAAGCTCTACAGAAAGGTCCCCAGCTCCTCTGATAGACACTGTCTTCTTGTTTGCAAGCCCTGAATACTTGAAGCTATTCAGATTGTAAAGGTTATTTGGTTCGCTAGTGAACTGCACAGAAGCATTGGAGTTTCCATTCCTCTTCACAAGGAACTTGTTGTTCTTCTTGACGAGCTTCCAGAGCAGATCGGGGGACACGGTAGACATCCTGGTTGCAGTTGGCTTTCCCCGATCGGCTACTCCTGAGGCTTCTGCCGCTCCTGCTGGCTCGCCAGGTAATAGGGAAGTAGTAGACCTGGCCAACGAGAAGCAGATTCTCATTTGTGATGTTGTTGACAGGCACAATGGATTCAATGGATGAATTGAAATGAGCGGAGAGCTTTGAGAGCTTATCTTGGGGTTGTGCGACATAGCTAAGCAAGGACCCATACTCTCGGGTGTTGTCCAAGCAGCCACAGAGGAGCGAAATGGGCACAGAGGTTCCAGTAGGTACCGTGGCTGAGAAGTTCCTTGCCCATGCGAGTCTGGCATATTCGTCCCTGATGATGGACGCCACAGTGATGCCTGTTGTTGCGTTATATGATGCATTGGCCCGGTAGCTAGAAGCCAAGCAAGAGCAGTTCACCCGGATGTACAGGCCCTGTCCGTTAGGGCCTCTGTTAAATGGATCTGTGATCAAGTCTTGTGGCCCAACATTGAAGAGGCTTGCAACATCTGCCTTTGATTCATTGGAGGCTAGCAAGTAGTAGAGGTAGGCTGAACATACTCTGTTTGGGTCATGGCAAGCCAGGGGGTGGCTTCTTCGTGCCCAAGAATGTGCAATGAAGGCAGAGCTTGATGCAAAAAGTAGTAGCAGAAGTGAAGAAGAATTCATGTTCTCCATGTTCGGCTTCTTCGTCGAGGCCATCGTCACCGGCAAGGGCCCTTATTGCTCAAATAAATGCAAATTTTACTGCCTGGGCTCCTCTTTCCATTGACAGAGCAGGGCTTCTCAGAGATTGCAGGGTGCATGCTTCTTGGTCACCCTGCAGAAATGGCATATTTAATAACATAGCATGCTCGATCACCTCCCTTGGACCAGGACAGGTAACCTAGATAGACTTATCATGTATGACCTTGATCTATTTCACTTGGTCCATGACCAGCAAAACTGTAAGCAACTCTAAAGGGTAAACTGGTAAGCCCAAAGGGCACCGTTCTCACGGAAGGCCGTTAAAGATCTGTGAAGCTAGAGCTTCCACGTTCTGCATTCTGGGGAGAAGGGAAGAAAGAGCACAGGAACTCAGAGAAGAATGCAGAGCAAGAAAGAATTGCAGTTTTTCTCATGGTTCTCAGTGCACACTTGAAATATACATGTCATGTATGCTTGGCTGAACAGTGCTCAGTCTGGCACTTTAAATACGGATACTTGCAAATCTGCCACAGTGGGTAATATCTGCAGGTGCAGTGGCTACAGACCCATTGCTGATGCATGTAAGAGCCTTGTTGGAGACAAATTCTGCAGCAACAGTGAATGTATCAAGTGAAATTTTAATATCTGTACTTGATGTTCTCTTATGCAAAGTTGTTGATGCATTGTAACTGCAGTTGAATGGAAACAGAAGCACATGCATTTTTACATTGAAAACTGGTTGCACTACAAGTTATTGAAGTATATTGCCTGCTGGCATTTTTTGGAAAATTGACTGGTTTTGCAAAACTTAAGGCTTTAAAATGGCAAACACAGGAGAGAAGGATACTATCACTCAGATAGTTGGTGAGAAGCTGGACTATAACAATTTCGTTCTATGGAAATTCAGGATGTCTAATTTTTTGATTGGAAGAGGATATTGGGATCTAGTCACAGGTCTTGAAGATGAGCCCAAGCTACCGGAAGATAGACCTCCAACACAAGATCAGTTGAAGGCACACAGGACTTGGTTGGAAAAGGCCAGCAAGGTCTTGCATTGGTTGTCACTATGTGTGTCAGACACAAAGGCTATGCAAATTGCAAATTGTACTTCCCCAAAAGCTGCTTGGGACTTATTGATGAAGAATTATGGGCATGTTACTCATGCAAGAAAGACACAACTGAAGCAAAAATTCAATCACATATCCAGGAATGGAAGGTCTATTGAGGACTATGTCAGTGAGATCAGATCCATTGCAGAACAACTAGGATCAATTGGAGCTGAAGTTGAGGATGATGATTTGGTAGCTACTACCCTTCATGGACTTGGACAGGAATATAAGCAGTTTGATACTTCCATTTCAGTGCGTCAGGAGCAGCCTGACTTTGATGAACTTGTAGCACTTCTTTTGCATGAAGAAGTGAAACTTGGACTTAATACAAGTTCCAGTGGGTCTAAAAACAGTAGGGACAATGTCTTCTACTCAAATCAAAGGGGTAGAGGTGGAAGAGGAAGATCAAATTTTCGAGGAAGAGGTGCTGGAAATGCATATGCAGCCCGTGGACAACAAGCTACTGGATGGCAAAATAGGCAGCCTCAAGCAAATAGAGGTGCCTCAAATGCTCGTGGAAGAGGAGGTTATTCACCTAGAGGAAGAGGCACTTGGGAGCAGCCTCAAATGAGTTATGGACAGCAATCAAATACAAATAAGGATTGCCATTATTGTGGAAAATACGGGCATGTAGCTAAGGATTGCTACAAAAAGCAAAATGATCAGAGAGCAAGAGGGAAGCAACATGGTAATTATGCTTCTTCTAGTGGTATGCAGGAGGATGACAGGTTGTTTGCAATGCAACATGTGAAGAAAGGGTTGCCTGTACACGACAAAGCTGATGATGTATGGTATATAGACTCAGGGGCATCTAACCACATGACTCCTCATGGAGAGTGGTTTGACACATTGGTAGAAGGTGCTCATGGATATGTTTGCACAGGGGATGATACGCAACATGACATTATGCATACAGGTACTGTTCCCTTGATGATGCATGGTGACAGGAGAAAGAGTCTTTATGATGTATTGCATGTACCCTCCATAACCAAAAACTTGCTTTCTGTGGGACAAATGGCTAAACAAAATCTACAAGTTAGATTCAATAGAGATGGATGCTACATTGAAGAGTATGGTCAAGGATGCAAACTCATTGCTAAAGGCAAAAGAAATGGCAGGATGTTTACATTGGATACGAAAATTCCAGCATTGAATGCTGCTATGTACTCACATGAAAATGCTGCAATAAGGGACATTGAGATATGGCATAAAAGGATTGGACATGTAAATGTTCAAAAGTTGAAGAATATGTAGCATAAACAAGTTGTACTTGGACTTCCTAAGTTCAAGCATGCAGAATTGGGACATGTATGTCAGTCTTGTCAATTTGGAAAGCAGTCAAGGCTTCCATTTATGAGGCATGTAAGCACTACTACTAGACCATTACAGCTTGTACATTCTGATGTATGGGGACCCTCACAGAATGCATCTCTTGGGGGATCACATTACTATGTGTCATTCATAGATGACTATAGTAGGTACACATGGTTGTATGTGCTAAAGCACAAGAGTGATGTCATGGATGTTTTTCAGGATTTTAAGAGACATGTGGAGAAAGAATTGGCTTGCTATATCTCATGCTTGAGATCTGATAGTGGTGGAGAATATGTTTCTAAGGACTTTGATTACTTCTTGGCAGCTCATGGAATTAAAAGGCAATTGACATGCAGGTACACACCACAACAAAATGGTGTGGCAGAAAGGAAAAACAGGGTGATCATGGAATCGGCTAGAGCCATGTTGAATGAGAAAAGCCTACCAAATGCATATTGGGCAGAGGCTGTAATGACTGCAGTGTATGTCATGAATCGTACACCAACAGCAGGTATACATGAGGTGACTCCTTATGAGAGGCTTTATGGGATAAAGCCAGACATCAGCCATCTTAAGGTTTTTGGATGCTTGGCATATGTACATGTTCCAGATGAAAAGAGGAGCAAGCTCGATCCAAAGGCAGAAAAGGCCATTTTTATTGGGTATGCACAAGATAGGAAAGCGTACAAATGCTACAATCCTTCTACTCATGAGACATTGATCTCAAGAGATGTGGTATTTGATGAGCTAAAATCATGGCATGAGAAGAAGATCACTGTGATGAATGATGAGGATGGCTATCACGAGCCTTATGTACATGCAGGTACAAATGAAAGTGCAGCAATTTCTGGGCCTTCTAAAGATGCTACTACGTCAGTTAGTCCTTGGACAGGTAGATTGAGGACTTCAGCATCTTTGTCCACTGACACGGGTATGTCAGTGAGGGGGAGAGATGTGGATAAAGGCAAAGGAAAACTTGATGATGTTACTAGGCCACTCACCTGTGGTTATGATTCACCTGGTACTGACAGCTTGGATAGTGAGTTTGGTATTCCATCAGTTGTGACTCCTGGTGTGAGACATAGATATATACTACCTCATGAGAGAGGAGAGTCTCATACTGCACCTCAGTTGAGGAGATCAGAAAGAGTCAGGAAGCCTATGGATAGGCTTACATACAGTGGTTACACAGTGAGGCACTATGCATATATGGCAAAAGTCACTAGCTTCAAGGAACCCACAAAGTTTTCTGAAGCTATTTTGGATGATCATTGGTGTAAGGCAATGGATGAGGAATATTCAGCATTGGCTGAAAATGACACTTGGGATTTGGTTGAATTGCCTGAAGGAAAAATGGCTATTGGTTGCAAATGGGTATACAAAGTGAAATGCAAATCAGATGGCACATTGGAAAGGTACAAGGCAAGACTTGTGGCAAAAGGGTATGCACAACAATATGGTTTTGATTATGAGGAAACATTCAGTCCTGTTGCTAAAATGGCAATCGTGAGGACAGTGATTGCTTTGGCAGCATCAAAAGGATGGAGTATGTATCAGATGGATGTGAAGAATGCTTTTCTCAATGGTGATTTGGTTGAGGAAGTATACATGGATCAGCCCGAGGGCTATACACATCCAGATTTTCCTACATATGTGTGTAGATTGAAGAAAGCATTATATGGGCTGAAGCAAGCACCTAGAGCTTGGAATGCTAAGATAAGTGCATGCTTACAAAAACTTGGCTTTACTATGGGCAAGGCTGATCATAGCTTATTCACAAAGAAGACAAGAGCTGGTTATGTAGTATTAGTCATCTATGTGGATGACTTAATCATTACAGGTGATGATGTCATAGAAATTGGAGAGATCAAGGAAATGTTACATGCTGAATTTCAGGTCAAAGATTTGGGAGATCTAAAGTATTTCCTTGGGATTGAGGTTATCTCTACATCTCATGGTACTTGGTTGTTGCAGAAGCAGTATGCACAGGATATGTTAACCAAGTATGGTATGTTGGATTGCAAAGCATTGAGCACTCCATTGGAACAAAATGTTAAGCTACTTGCAAATGTTGGACATGAGATTGAGAATGTCACTATGTATAGACAAATGGTGGGTAGCCTGATTTACCTTACCATTACTAGACCGGATCTTAGCTATTCAGTTGGACTGATTAGTCAGTTCATGCAAAAGCCTATGAAGCCACACTTGGATGCAGTGAGGAGGATCTTGAGATATGTAAAGGCTACATCAAATTATGGTCTATTCTATGAGCATGATAAGCCTTTGGAGCTTACAGGATATACAGATGCTGACTGGGCAGGAAGTATCTATGACAGGAGATCTACTAGTGGGTATGCATTTTCCCTTGGTAGTAGTATGGTCAGCTGGAGCAGTAAGAAGCAACCTACAGTTGCACTCTCTAGTACTGAGGCAGAGTATAGAGGTGTTGCACTAGCTGCATGTGAGGCAGCATGGCTCATGAAGCTTCTTGATGATTTGGGCATGCAGGAAGTCAGGCCTGTCACACTCTATTGTGACAACATGAGTAGTGTACTCCTAGCCAGTAATCCTGTCTATCATGCTAGGACTAAGCACATTGAGGTACACTATCACTTCATCAGGGAAAAAGTGATTGCAGGTGACATTGATTTGGTCCATGTGCGGACAGAAGACCAAGTTGCAGATATCTTTACCAAGTCGTTGGGTAAAGATAAGTTTGTGTATTTCAGAGAGTTACTTGGAGTCAAGTATCCTACTTGAGCTTGAGGGGGAGTGTTGAGACTCAAGCTCATTTTGTTTACCTTAGTGAATAAGGTTAAGTCACACTGACTTAACCATGATTAGATCTAGGTCAGTTGATCTTTTTGTGTGTGGTACATACAGTTGACTTGTGTGTGACTGTATGTGGAGAATGGAGAATGAACTAACAGGAAGCATGTCTGCTGCCCTGGTGTCTATGCCTTTGTCTCCTTCTCTTTCTCTCTGAACTTCAATAATTGTCAACCTGCCACCACCAATTGATTACAAGGAAGTTAAGTGCTTCCTAGGCCATATGGGATAATATCGGCAATTCATGTTGAACTATGCATTAATCGCTAGACCTCTATACAAACTACTGATAATATTCAAAAGGGCTGATGCACATATGAAGAATTGAAGAAGGCTCTAACCACCACAACAATCCTAAGAGCAAACTGACACATCAAAGTTTACCATGGGAGCTGTGTTATGCCAGCTTGGTGAACACAATCTAGACTATCTAGTGAGCTTTGCTAGCAAACAACTCACAGATATGGAGATGAACTACTCTACGACAAAGAGAGAGGGGTTATCCATGATATTAGATGTAAATAAATTTTGACACTATCTTTTGGCTATGCCTTTTACCTTTTTTGCTAACCACCAAGTCTTGCTTTATCTCGTTAACAAACCCTGTGCTACTGGACACATTGCTCAATGGTTACTTTTGTTATTAGAATTTGACTTCTTTGTGGTTGTACACAAAGGGAAGCAACACTACATGGCTGGCTATATGTCTCTCATATCCATAGGAATAGCCAGTAGACAGGGCATCGCGAATGATTTGCCACATACACATCTATTTAAAATATCTAGCGAGAGAGTTTTGTTTAGAGCCAATTTGACACCATATTCGGCAGATGGCATAGTCTAAGTGCTAGAATGCGAGCTACTTGGATGACTTATCAAGAAGGCCTGACTTAGAGGTGACTCATCCTCAAACTACAACCCTATCAATTGATAACATGCCAGCTCTATAAGCTAGGGCAAGATGGATAGCTGCATAGATGCATGTGTGAACATGAGATGCATGATGTACTTTCGGAAGCACATGGCAAAATTGTTGGAGGACACTTCAACGGAGACAGGACTATCCCAAAGGTGCTGCAGTATCTCAACTATGGTGGCCTACTTCTTTTCGAGATGCCGCACAATTCGTAAAGCACTATGTTGAGTGCCAATAGACTAAGGTATCTATTTGCAAAGACTAGATGGAGCTAACTCCAATCATTGCAAGACAACCTTTCAAGAAATGGGGAATTGACTTCATTAGGCTAGTCAACCCTATGGTACAATGTTCACAAGCTAAGTACATTATAGTTGCCCCACAGATTATCTCATGAAATGGACAAAAGCACAAGCCACTAGAAAAAATGATGCTAGAACCACTTCTAAGTTCCTTTGGGAGCAGATGATCTCATGATTTGGCTACCCCATTGAACTAGTTAGTGATCAAGGCACACACTTCATTAATGAAGTGATTGCTCACCTCCTATATTGACCTTTCTGATCATCCATTGAAAATATTCACCCTACTACCCTCAAGAGAATGGCCAAGCTGAGTCTACTATAATAAGATCTTAGTGAACATCTTGACCAAAGTGGTCTCTGCCTCACACAACAACAGGGACAACAAATTGATGGCAACCTTATGGGCCTATCAAACAACTTATAAAATAGCAATATGCAAAACTCCCTTCAAGTTAGTCTATAGGGCTGAAGCCATTCTACTTATAGAGTTCTTTATCTCGAGCCTGAGAGTAGCCATCCAAGAGAGATGGGATGAAAAGGAGGCATGGACGGAGTGCCTAATCAAGCTAGAACGTTTATGAGACTCGACTTCTAGCCACCCATGTGTTGATCGGCAAAAAGGCGTGACATAAGATCCAATTTGACAAGCATGTAAAGTAGTGAGAATTCGAGTAGGGTGACTTAGTGTTGTTGTACTCAGTAAAAGGCCATAAATAGAAGATGAAGTTTAGGGGATTAGGGCCTTTCCAAGTCTGCACTATGAGACAAACCAACAACGTGGAGCTCGAGACCCTAGATGGAGAGGGCATAGGCTTCTTCAATGATAGCCACATAAAGAAGTACTACCCCCCACACATCCTATGCACAAGCCCCCCATGCTAGAGTCCCTTCTGAAGGTCCAAGTTGCTACAATAACAAAAATTGGTGAGGACGATAAAGAGGAAGTAGCACCTACTTACCTGTGCAAAATGGTTACTCCCCAACAAACACATACCTTTGATGCATTGATTGATGAGGGAGCTGATTTTAATATCTTAACTCGTGATCATTGGACTGAAATTGGCCACCCGCAACTACAACCCACCAATCCTAAACTTAGCCCATTTGGGGGCCAATCGTATGCATTGTCAGGAAAGTGCAAATTCCCAATCTCTATCAAGTCTGAAAGCATAACCGTACTTTTTTATGTGCTGTCAAACACAAACGATGCTGGTAAGGAATCATTGTTAGGACGCTAGTTTAAATGGCAAGCACATTGGACTGTCGACTACAAGTCTTAGCATATTCATCTTGCTATCGACAATGTGCAAATAGTGACATCTTTCAACAAGGGTAGTGCTACTCCATTAAATCCTGCAAGGTCACTGGTAGAGAAACCCACCACCAAGCCTAAGGAGGGGGATTGTGACTTGTCACAACCTGCCAAGCCACACTGCCTCATACCGCTGAGCTCAAAGCTAAGGCCCTTGAACCACAATTCAATTGGATGCCTAAACATTGAGGATTGCCACCTAAAAGCATACAAATACAACCTCAGAAGCCTAGAAACTCATACTTGAAACCTAGGAGGAAAAGAAAAAACTATAGGTATCGACGAATGGTCAAGCTATGATGGGTCCCCAATACCTTATTGCAAGTGAAAGGCTATTACGAGTGCAATGCTTGGATATGGGTGCCTAAAGCTAAGATGGCCAATGGTACTATTCAAATGCCACCCTCAAACTTGACCACATAAAACACCACGAAAGATCACTAAAGCTACAAAGGACTGAAGCTGCCACAAAGCCCATAGAGCCTAACACTGTTAAACTTGCAGAGCGTCAATGGATCTATCAACCGAAATTGTAGCTCGTTGACTCCAAACTAACTCAATCTAGCACTACTAGAGTCCCCAAAGCCATCACAAACATCTGGCAGAATAATGTCAGAATCACAAACCACACTTAGCACATAAGAGGCAAGACCGCACATGCAAGAGAAGCCGCAACCACAAATGCCAACTGTTGAGCTATTGAGTCCAGTCAAACCCTAGCCTCTAGCAAGCCTTAAACCCTCCTATGAATGATGATCGATTCTTACCTTGATTTCAAAATTAACTAAAAATACAAGGGATAACTTGATTGTTTTCCTTCACCGCTTGGATGCCACATTTACCACACTTGCTAAAAAATATGACTGATTCAACCTAGGTCTTTTAGATGAGCCTTTAGCAATGGAGATATGCATGCTGCCTTGCTCATGTGAAGAATCACACTTTGTGTTTGTTAAGGCTCCCTAAATAGCTGAGGAACTCATTGCCACCAAGATTTCTTGTGAATAAGTATGCAAGAAATGCCTCATTATGTCTTACAATAAGGGCATGGTCCTCCTTACCACCACTGACCATAAAATTGAGGAGTTCAAATAGCTTGCTGATAACGACTCCTCTTTCTTGCAAAAATGGTATGCTCTTTAACTTCAATGAGAGTAAGAGGGCTACCAAATCATGATCAATGCTAAGCAGATACGTGCAATCAAGACCTTGAAATACAATTTGACTTACGTAGCCCCAACCTCCTATAGGGTATTGACCACCATTTGCAACTGGCCCCTAGAAGGGCACATCATGACTCACCCCTATTTAAATTGCATTTTGACAGAGGAGGAGTTACACATTGCCAGCATGATAAACTCCAGTGATTTCCTAACAGATGTCCTCACCTACATCACTCATGTAGGCATCCGGCCTTTTGACATGGACCACTATGCTAATATAGAGTACAACTCGAACTTCTACGCTTGGCTCATCCAAAAGTGAAGCATCGTAAATGCCCTTAACCCTTCAAATCCTAGGAAGGATTCTTCTCATCTCCTTGGGGAGAGGGGGTAAGGTGTGGAACATAAAAGGTGGGAAACATAAAAACAAACCCTAAACCTCAATCAACATCCAAAAGCAGAAAAGAATGGATAAAAATCAACTTGTGAGTGAGGAAAAGTGTCATAATTTTTTTGTGGAATGCATGCATCGTTTAAAGGAAAACTGTCCCTCTCTATTTAATCATTTCAATTTCCATAAGCATGTGTCTTTCCACAAAAAGTATCTGAAGAATTTTGATGGTGAGCTATGGCTTCATGATTGAAACTTACAATGGAAAGACAAGAGAAAACCAACAATCTGCCATTCTTGGAGGAAGAGTAGGAAAATTATGGCCTCTCAATGGAAATGAGGGCCTACAACCAATTTAAGTTCAGGCACATTCTAAATTTGGATAGTCATGGAGGAGCAAACCATCAGGCAAATCATAAAACAATGCAAGCTACAGAAGTATGTGGAAAAGGTTGGCCAGATCATGGACTACGAAAAGTTTCCAAAGTTCCTCTATACCTTCAACAAGAATCGTGCCACAGTAATTGTGCAACAAGGAGAGGTCGCCCACCAAGTAGAAGTCAGTAGTCAAACTGACCCCAGAGCTGATGGAGAGAGTGTTAGGCCTGGCCAACAAGGTTAAAAGATGGTTGGAAAGGGACGTGTAGAGCATGTTGGGAATGAACAAAGTAATGGTCCACAACAACAATGGCATTAGCTTAGCTAATATCCCCAACCCTGAAGTCCACCAACTATAAGCCAAAATGGTGCATGCCTTGCTCTCCAGCCAAAGGTACAATGCATTGATGAGCAAAATCAATGTGCCAATGCTGGAAACCATCATAGCCAAGCCCTTTGATGAGGTGAACTTGAACGGCTTCGTGCAAAAGACCATCAAAACTTCAACTAAGGCACTAGCTAATAGATGAAAAACTCGCGAGTGGAGAATCCTTGACCTCCAAGGCAAGGAAGAAGAAGTCATCATCGAAGGCCTCAACCATTGGGTTTGGAGGGGTATTGATGGCCATCATTAGAGAGGCATTGAGGAAAGCACAAAAAGAGGAAAGCACAAAAAGACAAGGGAGTTGGTGAAACACCAGGTAGGTCCCCTCTCCACCACCGAGAACAGGAACAATCCAGTGAGAGGACAATGAGTGATGAAGAAGAAGATCAGAAAGTGCAATCTAGCCATGGAGGGGCCAAGAAGTCAAAGCGCTAAAGAAAAAAGAAAGAGAAAAGAAAAGGAGTGAAAAAGGATAAGAGAGGAATCCAAGAGGAATGAAGAGGAGAGAAAAAGGAAAGCATACGAAGAAGCCGAGGAGCTTAAGAGGAGAGAAGAAGAAGGCATAGCCTTGGCCATCTTCCTATTAGTGGAGCAACCCTCTAGAGAGGAGAAACTGGCTGCCATGACCCTCATGAAGAAGAACACCCACAAACAAGCTCCCAGGCACCCAAAATCATGCCACCCTCAGTAGTAGAGGGCAAGAGAAAGGGTCTATTTGACCCCATCCCACCTATCCTAGTGTCCACCACCCTAGTCTGCATCCACTCAAGGCACTTCTACCACAATATATGCCAGTAACCTCATGGCATGGGTGCAGTTTCTAGTCAATAAAGAGATAATTCAAGGTGGAAGTGGTGGATCCTAGTGACCAGAGCAAATACACAGACAGTTCTGGATGTCGAATTCAAAAAATATCCCAAAAGACAGAAGAAAGAAGCATCCATAATGACTACTCCTACAGCGTTGTTGTCGTCTACAAACTATGATGACTATGTCAGGGAACTCCGTTCACAGTTGGAAAGAGTGAAAGAGGAAAAGAAGGTGGCAATTGAGCTAGAAGTCAAAAAGGATACATTTGCAGCTTTCCAACTCAAGAAAACCCACCAAGTAGCCACGTATCAATGCAAAACAAGTGAGCTAAATGGGGAGCTCAGGGCTAAGGAGGAGCAGGAGGACATTTGGCAAAGAAAACTTAAAGATGAAACTCAAGAGCTAATGGAGCTTCAAAGTGAGTACAAGCTCTTGATCCTACAACAAGAGGAGCTACAAGGACAAATGAAGAGGGTCCAAGACGCCATGGAGGAGCTCACAGCATAGTAGTCGGAGAAGAAGAGAGAGCCCAATGGTACTAGGAAAACATGGACAAGTGGAAGAAGAGGGTGGATATGGAGCTAGAGGAGCATAAAAGACTAGAAAGAGAAATAGAGAAATAAGAGAGGAGAATAAGGGCCTTAGCCCAAAGACATAATGAAAGCTTGGAGGAGATGAAGAGAAGAGTGGATGAATGGGTGGGTAGGAGTGAAGGAAGGGTGAGAGACTTAGCAAGCCAGCTAGCCCTTGCAGAAGGCAACAAGGTGTTAGTAGAAAGTAGGGTAGAGGCCACACAAATAAGTTTGGAAGCCCAACAACATTCCTTCCTCAACACTCTCTTAGATGCCACACAACCTGAAGAGGAGGAGACTATTGAATCATTAAGGGAAAAACTACAAATTGCCTGCAAGGCTTTGAGATACAGATTGCACATCCAAGCATAAGCAACAAGGCCCAAGGAAGCAAGGCCACAAGAGCACAAAAGAGAGGAGATGCAAAGGCCAACTAAAGAAGTAGGGCCAAGCCTAGAAATGGGGCAACACAATGAAGATTTAGTTCCACAACCCCCCTCTCCATGGCTTGAAGTACAGCAAGAGGTAGAGACCTCTGCTAAGAGGAAAGCAGAGCTCAAAAAGAAGAGAATGAGAATGCTCAAATAGGCACAAAAAAGGCTACAAGCTCAACCAGGAAGGACCCCAGCAACGTCCATTCCTCCAAGAGAAGATTGCTTCCTAGTGGATTAGAATGCATAACTTATAGTATGGGAGCAGAAGGAGACCGTGGCCAGGAGCCCTTTGACTTTAATTTTTTATTTCCCACTGCATTAAGTAGAGTTCTATCAACAAAGGTGGTGAAAGAGGTGATTAATGTTGGAAGAAGGGTAGATGACAACTGGATTTCCAAAAGAGAGAAGAACCCTACCTTATGGGGAATGGAGGCTCATGAATACTAAGAGAATAAGGTCATGGAAGTGCCCAGAATGGTGAAGGGCTACAAGTGCTAGCCAAGATGGAGAAGATGCATCTGGGATGGCAACATGGATGCTTGGATATCGTTCTGCAACACCCTGCCCTTCGAGCGGAATAACCCCACTCATATGCCGTATCCTAGAAGGGTAGGGGTGGACTTCAATCTTGACATCCATGAATGATATGACTTCCCAAAGATCTACAATGTTAATGCCACCACCAAGCCTGAAGAAGTGCTCACCTTCTCTGAGCAAGATCTATATGCCTCCATTGATTACTTCTACACTGAGTTCAGTTCTTGCCCAAACCCCACCTTCTTGACCACTTGTAATTACCTTAAGCTCCTTAGAATATTATTAAGGCAAGACCCTACTCCACAAGAATACCATCTCCCACCAATCTCTTTTTATCTCAATGTCAACATAGAGAGCTGTGCAATAACTAGGCTAATGTTGCGCACTACCCTCCTACCATCATTTTGCATAGACCTCTTAGAGGATATGAGCGATAGATATTTCACTAGGTACAACCATCCCTTCCTATCCACCACTCCTCTTAATTCTCAACAAGGCCTAAAAGGATACATCCAAAGTAGACAACTTCTTAGCAAATCCATTAAGCCTCCAACTCAACCATGACGATGAAGATTAGTTCTTTACTATAATCCCAAAAAAATAAAAAAGAGAAAGAAATGAAATGAAAAGAAAAGACAAAGGAAAAAATAAAAGAGAACAAGAGAAGAAAATATAAGAGAGACACATGACTCACCTCACTATATATAGGCCACAATCACTATACCTAGGTTGACTCAACTAAGGTGTGCCTAGTGACCTTAGTCGCTCGGATCCGCCCCTAAACCCCTAGCCCTTTTTTTATTCCCCATTTCATGCTTAGGACATATCAAGGGTAAGACATACCTAGGGAGGTTACCCTCGCCTATGGTTAGACCTGTCTCCCTAAGCTGCACCCACCACTTAGGGCATATCAAGGGCAAGACATACCTAGGGAGGTCACCCTAGCCTATGGTTATGGTTAGACCTGTCTCCCTAAGCTGCACCCACCGCACCTCCTCTATGCATGAATTTGGTCCTCAAGTATGGGACAACACCTAGGCTCTGACCCAGCTCTCAGTATCACTAGCACGAGCATAAGGCACCACACGGTAAGGTAGACACACCCCCCATGTAGTGCACCTTATTTTCTTTTCAAGAGAATACAATTGCTACAAACCACCAACTTTAGAGGCCCCATCATCTCTCGGCCTCCACCACCTCAATCATTTGATCAACATCTCCCAAGGCCCAATCCGCAGGAGGCCCCATCACCATCACCTCACACGACCACCCTCTAAATCAGCAAACCCTCGTCAACATAGACCCGCAAGTGCCATGGGATTGGCACTCGTCTAGGAGGGGGATAATGTTAACTACAATGCAAGATGGGAAAAAGAGAATTAAAAAATATGAAATAATGGAAAAAAATGCAGCTAGGCAAAGGAATAAAAGAGGACATGCCAAAAGCACAAGGGCAACCACAAAGATAATATAGAAGGCAAAGGTGCATTTTATAATGCAAAGGCACCACTAAAACTTTGTAAAAGAGTGCCATGCTCCGTCTTATGTGAATTGTAAAACATAGATGGGCATAGGTGAAGGAATATGGCAACTAGAAGGGAATAGGGAAAGAGGACCTTGGCAAGATGCCCGGTCATGTAAAAAAGGGGATGAGTGCCCAAGGGGTTTAGGGCTTGTATATAAACTCAAAAGTGAATGAGAATCTCATTATTTGATGTGTGGACACAGTGGTCTCTTCTCCTTCTCTTCTTCTCTCCTTCTGCCTTGCTTGTGTGTGCTTGAGACAGGGAGTGTGAGGGAGTGAGTGTGTGAGGATAAGGGATTGTGGTGGAGAAGCTCTCCATCATCTTCTCTCTTCCTCTTCTCTTCTCTTCTCTTCTCTTGTGTAATGTCCCCATTACTTAGTTTATTTTAATGAGCATATACATTCCAAAGAAAATTGATTTATGTTGCACATTTTTAAAAACTAAGAAGGAAGACCAGTGGCCTATACTTCCAGAGAATTGAAACCCTATGATTCCAACTATGCCACTCATGACCTTGAGTTACTCACAATAATCCATGCCTTGAAACCATGGAGACACTATCTATTGGGAAAGGAATTCACTTCAGTGAACAGATCATAAAAATCTTAAGTGGATCTTCACCCAAGTTGACCTGAACATGAGGCAAAGAAGATGGATAGAGATATTGCAAGAATTTCATTTTCAAATCAAATATTGTCCAAGGAAGGACAATGTTGTTGCATATAACTTAAGCCAAAAATCCTTTCTTAATAGCATTCTAGAAGTTCGAAGCTTAAGAACCGTATCCATACATGATAATCTTGCACTTGAGCTTGTATGCCAAGCTATTTCTCAAGATAAGGAATATAAAGGAATCATGGCTAAGGTACTTCAAGGAAAAAGCTCTGACAAAGAAAGGTCTAAGATTAAGGATTATTATGTTAGCAATGGTTGTATATATTACCATGATTGCCTTTGTGTCCCAAAAGGACCAAAAGTGAAGATCAAGATCTTATGGGAAGCACATGATAGCCCCATTGCAGGACATCCAAGGTATGCTAAGACACTCAATGTAGTTCGTAAGAGCTATCACTGGCCAATATTAAAAACGGATGTAAGGACATTCCACAAATGAAATGGGAGTCAATAAGTATGAACTTTATTGTTGGATTACCTATTGATGTTGGTGGATGTGATTCTAGCATGGTAGTGATTGATAGATTGACAAAAGTTGTACACTTGATCCCAGTCAAAACAACCTATGAGTCATTTGACATTGCTCGATTCTTTATCAAAGGATTATTTAGGCTACATGGATTTCCAAAGAGCATAATTAGTGACCGAGACTCCACGTTCACCTCTAAGTTTTGGACTTGCCTTTTCCAAGCAATTGGAACACAACTATGCTTCAGTATTTCTTAGTATCCTCAAACCGATGGCCAAACTGAGAGGGTGAACCAGACCATTGAAGATATTATAAGGTCTTATTGTGACATAGAACCGAAACAGTGGATTAAACATTAACCTTTGGTGGAGTTTTCTCATAACACTACCTTTCAACAAGATGCCACCATTTCAAGCCTTATATGGGTAAGAATGTCGCACACCTCTAAACTTCTCAAATTCCACTCTTAAGGTAGAGGCTTCTAAGGCTATGCTTGAAGAGATGGACCAACAAATCCAATTGATCCGACATGACATCCAAGCTACTCAAGATTGGAAAAAGTCCTATGCAGTTCTTCAAAGATCCATAAGAACGTTCAAGGAAGAGGACATGGTGTTTCTAAGGGTAAGGCCAACAAGAGATCATTATCCTTGGGGAAATACAAAAAGCTTAGTCCAAGGTACTGTGGACCATATGAAGTAATCAAAGCAATGGGAAGGCAAGCCTACAAGCTTAAATTGCCACTCCATCTCAAGATTCACAATGTATTTAATGTAAGCCTACTGAAACCTGATGTACCAAACCCCGATCATGTGCTTAATAACAAACAAGTAGTTATGCATGCCCAAGGAATTCTGAAAATGCAACCCAAGAAGATTCTAGATATAACGAAGAAACCTCTAAGAAGCTGAATCCTAAGAGAACACCTAGTACAATGGAAGGATTATCATGAAGAGGATGTCATTTGGGTCGATGAGGTAACCCTAATAAAAGAATATCCCCAGTTTCTCTCGAGATGAGGGCATCTCGATTTCTCTGAGGGAAGAATGTAATGTCCCCATTACTTGGTTTATTTTAATGAGCGTATACATTCCAAATAAAATTGATTTATGTTGCATATTTTTAAAAAATAACTCTAATTATGAAACTAACTCTCATTATGAAGATGATTGTTATTATTAATGAGGTATTATATGCCAATTCATGGAAGAAAGACTTGGGAAACCCTCCCAAGACTATCTTATTAAATCTATATTTCTAGTATAGAACAACAAAAAGAAATAGCCTAGTGGATAGTCACTTGGCAGTTAAGTGCACTTGGGTGACAACACTAGCAGAATGGGTGACCTCTTGAGAAGATTTTCCTACAAGCTAGTAGGAGCTTCTCATGCGCAACCAACCGCACCAATGAAGCCTTCGTAGCCCATTGCCAAGTATGCCAAGGCCAAGATGCCAAGGTCGCCACCTTGGTTGTGAGCCTTGGAGTGAGGCTACCCGAAGACAAGAGGTGTGATGCTCCCCCATATATTTGTTAAATTGGTATCCTTGCGTTACGACAATTGAGCCCCTCCCTGAGGTCGGCAAAAATGCTAAAAGAAAGCATTCTCTCTTTATCATCGCTGACATCATCAAAAAATGCTAAAAAGAAAACATCTTCCATTTATCCCCCCTGTTTACTATATAAACAAGGGTAGAGCGTCGCATCAAGAACACACATAGACACAACAACGACCCGCGTAGAAGTCTCTATGTTGGTTGACGTGACGAAGCTCTACTACAACCAGTTGAACCTCTCTCTCTCTCTCTCTCTCTCTCTCTCTCTCTCTCTCTCTCTCTCTCTCTCTCCACACCTACGTAGGAGCGCTGCTCGAATCCATCAGCTTCTTCCATGGCTCACAAGAGACATCAAGATGTTGAGTGAGATCACGCTGAGAGAGCTCCCCAACACGAGGAAGTGGACGCTACTAAGGGAACTCAATACGATACTGAAGTGCAAGAGAAAGTTAACCCCCAACCTATTCAACCTGAAGGACTAGTTATTCCACAACAAACCGTGGTTGTGGCCATAAACCATAATCATGATGGATGGTCGAAGGGAGATAATCAAATTAATACATAAGAAAAGGATGACAATTAGTTAGAACTTACTCAAACTTATAAAAGCATGTTAGTATTATCAAATACTTTTTAGGAAGGAACATGCAAACTCACAAAGAGGATAGATTCTATGCATCCCATACAAATGTATTAAAACTATTTTATGGTTATGACTTCTTTTGAATTTATTAATGATGAATTATGGTTCTTGTGATTCGAGGCTTGCACAGCCAGACAAGTTGTGGATTGTGGTGGTTTGGGACATTAGGGTCCCCAACCCAATGCTCCCTAACACTCTTCAGAGTGTGGAAATTCTCATTTGTGCTTGAGGGATCCTATGCTCCTAAGGGAGATAGGTGTTTTTGGTTTTTGATCAACACCTAAGAGTGCAAAGGGCCAAGTGGTAAGTGCCCCTATTATGTAGGATAGCTCCCGAGGCTCAGGGAAGCTTAGAGGGGCTTTGAGCTAGTAAATTCCATGTTGACCGCAGATGGAGTGCAATCACATACAGCCCAATCCCAAGGGATTGGAAGGTCCTATCCTAGGCTGGACGGTGTCTTTCTGCAAAAAGATGGTTTTGTACCACTCTGTAGAGTGATGGTGAAATAAAGTGTCTGATTTTTGAATTGTTTGTTATGTGCTAAAGATTGAGTTTAACGAACCCAATTTAACAGAGTAATAAAAGGAAGTTGATTTTATATGTCCAAACAGTGTGGTAGTATACTTTGCTATGTAGAAAACTAAGCAAACCCCATAGAGGAAAGTGGGAACCTTCAATTCGAATGATTGGACACCTATGGCTAGGTGGACCCAACAAGTTGGGTAACTTTCCAGCATTAGATAGAGCTAATTAAATCGTGACCCTCCCAATATCGATAGGATTAGTTACCATGTTTAACACCGTTTTAGGGGGCTGAAGCTGAGATTTTACCTTATGGATAGGGGGATCGAGTTACAATCTCCCATGTTTCTCAATCTCTTTGAACCAAGTGCGGTGTTAACCTCACTCCTACCTTTGATTGATTACAAAGTGATCTTTCTTAGGTGGGCATTAGATTGCTGTTAGGGGTGGCTTGTCCATGCTTCCCCTGTGAAGTAGAACTAAGATTCCCATGTTCAACTAAGTCCAATGTTTCCCATGGGGAGACAGGATGGTGATGTGCATGGATGTGAATTTCAATCGACTACTAAGAGGACTCCTCCAGGTCTGTCGGAGGAGGTACCTCACACATGGTATCAGAGCCTAGGTTTCAAATGAGCCTTTACTGTGAGGTTAAGTAGTCAACAGATAAAAGGAATCAATAAAATAAAAAATTGTTTGAAGAAAATTGTTGTTGATTATCTTGCATTAACACTAGCATACACATTGTGCCCACAGGAACTTATCCAAGAGGAAGCTACATGTTTGTGGGATATTTTTCCCATCATATATCAAGTAGCCTTAGGGTTGAATAATTTCTCATACTGCAAAGCTATATTTGAGATAATGGAGATTATATTTATTCCTCCAACTATATTGCAACCTCATTGTAACTCATGGTACATGAGAGATTTCTGGCCAAGGAATAGGTCACATATGGGGATATATTGTGGGCTTAACATCCTTCTTCATTACGAACTATGGAGGATTCGATGGGCTGAACAATTAAGGATATTTAAGATATACCTTTTGTTCAGTGCCTTTGTTGAATGGTTACTAGACATTGGGAATGAGCCTATACCTGAAACCTTGTGGGTATATCGGAAAGTGCTACAAAGAGTACCACACGAGAGAGTTTTTGTAGTACCAAGAAGGCCTTATTTTGATATGAGACATTTTTGTTATCCCCAAGAACCGCCATATTATCTTATTTGCCATGTACATGAGAATCCCCCAAGATATGAGAGCATAGACCCTGATACTTTTCATGAGGAAAGGATCCATGAGAGGATGTACTGGTAGATCATAAATATGATCAATATATCTTTGCAAATACTTTTCATAAATATAAAATCTCATTATTATTATTTGAAGAACATGAGCTATGAGCTTATGATGATAATTGAGTTGTTTTGATAGATAAATGGTAAAGTACACTTTATGCGATTAATTTTTGAGATAATTTATTCCACTACCTATCAATCCTTAAACATTGAGTTTTGAGAATCCATTATGACAATTCTTGAGAATATGACAAACCCTTATTACACCTGAATCCAACAAGGTTGGTTTAGAAGAATGCCATGGAGAATAGCTTGGAACTTCTTCACAATCAACCCTAATCATACATAGAACCTCAAGATCGATCTCAAGATAATTCAGTGGCTTGAAGAACTAAAACTAGTTCGATGCTTCTTGTTTTAAGAGCAGAGGGTTAATGATATTGTGACAATTAATGGGGAGATAATGACCCTACATCGTTGGGTGTATGAATAAGTCATCCAAATTATACCTCCTGACCGTATAATAGTCCACAGGAGACATGCCCAAAATGGCTATTTTGTTAGAGGATACTCTCATTTACCCTAAGTTTATAGAGCCTGAGAGATAGATAAGAAAACCCCTTACTTTGTAAATGTACCATTACACGAAGTCCATGATTGATCTCCATTGTATTTCTCTTTAGATAAATAAAGATTACCTTAATTTATGTAGTTGACTAAGAGAGAGTATGTACTTTAACTCTTGGAAAATCAAATCTAACATTCAGCTTGTGTGATAGTCAAAATTGCCAATTAGTGCAAATTGATGAAACATACAAAGAACTCCAAGAGAAGAAGTTTCTTCTCAAGCAAACACCACTACCTAGGTTTGGATGAAGGACCCAAGGTGGAGCAAGATGTAGAATCATGGATTGAGGCTTTGGATGAATATTTCCTAGCCGTTGAAACTACTGCTGCAAATCAGTCCATGACTACTTGTCTTCGTCTTACTAGCGAAGCTAAGCTTTGGTGGAAATAGTTTTGCTGAGATAAAGGGGTAATAAAATCTTCCCAAACTTGGAAGGAGATCAAAGAAGCTATGAAAGGATGTTATCTTCCCCCATATTTTGAATCAATCAAGATGAATGAATTCTACAACTTATGACAACCAATCCTAACCTTGGAAGGATACTATTCTAAGTTCGTGAGTCTGTGAAAATATGCAACCCCAATGACAATGTCTCAATAGATTGCAAGGTTTTGCCAAGGACTAAATCGACCTTTGGATACTCGCCTTGAATCAATGAGACCAACGACTCTTGAAGATGCTCTTATGCGAGAAAAACCTATGGCCAAGGAAATCACTCGAAATGGCCAAAGGAACCATCCAATAAACAACTATGGAAGGGGCTACCAAATCGTAGTGTCGACATGGCCAATGCCAAAGGGAATGGTAGAGCTAATGCAATCACCCAAGGACCAAATGGGATAGGAATCATGCACTGCTACCAATGCAGAAGGATTGGAGACCTAAGGGCAAGTTGTCCTAACCATCCTCAAAATCCTAGCCCAAACCCAGTTATGGAAGAGGCCGAGGGAACAAGAACAACAACCTAGGCCATGGATGTGGAAGAATAGTTAGTGCCTGGGTAAATACCATGATTGGATAACTCGAGGAATGCACATTAGGTGAAGATATTGAAACAGAATCCATTCACGCTGTCGTGGAAAGGAAAGGAGCAAACCACAAATGTTCAGTAATTCAATCTCTAGCTACTTACAAGGGTACATCGTTTATAATCTTAATTGATTATAGTAGCACTCATTCCTTTCTTGAACCCAAGACAATTATAAGATCACATCTAGAATCTAGGGGGACAAGGAAAATCATAGTAAAATTTGCTAGTGGGAAGGAAATCGCCTCAACCAAAACTATATGGAAACTTCAATTTGAGTTAGATAGCCATATAACTAAAGCAAAATTTTGAATGCTACCACTAGGATGCTATGATTGCATTCTGGAAATGGATTGGATCAAGAAGAACAAAACCCAGATTCTATGTGTTGAAGAGGAAATAATCTTTCAAGAGTTGGAAAGAGAAACCGTAAAGGCATATGGGAAAACTGGAAGAACTAGAGTCCAACTAGCCAAGGCAAGTCAATTCAGGAAGGGATTGAAGAAAGGTCAACTAATCTACATGATCTGGTTGAATAAGGTCGAAAAGACTAATGAAGGCACTCTATCTTCTTGGATCAATGACTTCGAGGATGTCTTTCCAGAAGAACTGACTCAACTACCTCCAAAGTGTGTGGTTGATCATGAAATAAAATTGATTCCTAGAACTAGAGCAAGTGTCAAAACAACTCTACAAAACGTCTATTCTTGAAGCTATTGAGCTTAAGGAACAACTGAGGCAATTGATAGAGCAAGGATTATCCTCCCAAGTAACTCACCTTGGGGAGTGCATGTCCTCTTCCAAAATAAGAAGGACAGAACACTTAGACTCTGCATTGACTTCAGAGGACTAAATCACGTTACGGTAAAAAACAAGTACCCCATACCTAGGATAGATGAACTTTTAGATCGCCTACACAGAGCCAAGGTTTTTTCCAAGATTGATCTAAGGTCCGAATACTATCAAATTCGAATCAAGGAACAAGATATCCCAAAGACGGCCTTCAACACTAGGTATGGTCATTATGAATTTTTAGTCATGCCATTCGGATTGACTAATGCCCTAGCTACATTCAAATTGTCTAATGCGAGACATCTTTCGACCATGTTTAGATAATTTTGTGCTAGTATTCTTTGACGATATACTAGTATACTCCAAATCAAAAGAGGAACATGAAGGTCACTTAAAGATCACCCTAGTAACACTCCATGAAAATTAGCTCTATACCAAGATGAGTAAATGCGTATTTATCACTGATAGGATTGAATATCTTGGATACATTGTTTCTGCTCTAATGGAATCTTTGTAGACCCTACCAAAGTGAAAGATATCCTAGAATGGCCAATACCTAAGATGGTAAAAGAAATCCAAGGATTTTTTGGACTGATAGGATGGTATTCAATCTTCATCAAGGATTATTCCCTCATTGTTGCACCCTTGACAAATCTTTTGAAGAAAAATACAATAATCATTTGGACCAATGAGCATCAAGAAAGCTTTAATAAGCTTAAAGAAGCTGTAACCATTGCACCTATATTAAAACTCCCTGACTTTAGTCAACCATTTGAGGTGATCACTAATGCAAGTGGACTTGCAATCTGTGGGGTGCTAGTACAAGAAGGAAGACCAGTGGCCTATACTTCCAGAAATTTGAAACCCTACGAGTCCAACTATGCCACTCATGACCTTGAGTTACTTGTAGTAATCCATGCCTTGAAACTATGGAGACACTATCTATTTGGAAGAGAATTCACTTTAGTGACAAATCATAAAAGTCTTAAGTGGATCTTCACCCAAGTTGACCTAAACATGAGGCAAAGAAGATGGATAGAGATACTGTAAGAATTTGATTTTAAAATCAAATATTGTCCAGGTAGGGACAATGTTGTTGCAAATACCTTACGTTGAAAATCCTCTCTTTATAGTGTTCTAGAAGTTCGAAGCTTAAGAACCGTATCCATACATGATAATCCTACACTTGAGCTTGTATACCAAGCTATTTCTCAGGATAAGGAATATGAAGGCTAAGGTACTTCAAGGAGAAAGCTCTGACAAAGAAAGGTCTAAGATTAAGGATTATTGTGCTAGCAATGGTTGTCTATATTACCATGATTGCCTTTGTGTCCCAAAAGGACTAGAAGTGTGTTGCAAATTAGAGTTGGAAGCATGAGAGAGTGTGCACAAGAGGGAGAGAGAGAGCTCAAGTACAAGATGTTAGAATACTGAGAATGCATGCTATGGAGGATCATTGATGAGCAAATAGACAATCATAATGAGGCAGAAGCATTGACAAAGAAGAACAACTAATATTATCCAAGCATAATGCAAGTAAAACTGATTGATAATGACTGACTGAATGAGTATGGGAATGAGTGCCTTTTATGGGCTTACAGTAGGTGGTATTGGTAGGTGGAGATAGGTGGAAAGGAACCATGGTATTTAACAACCGTGGTTTTAATAAATTGTGCATACATGACCTAGTCTAAAGATTTATTTGTAGTCTATTTCTTTGCCTTGTTTGTCCCATACAAAGAGGTTGTGGTGGATGTGATCACACATTTCTCACATCCCTCCTCAATCACAACCAGAAAAGACATTGAGTATACAGAGGTTGTTGTGAGTAGAACCTTGCTAAGTGTAGACATGGAAGAAAAAAAACAACCATACAAAGCTAGAGGCTGTTACAAGGCCTCACTAAGTGTGTAGAGGTTGTAGTGTGCAGAGGCTACATGAGGAGTTTTAGGAGCTTATGGTGGGAACGTAAGGCAAGTCCACATGTTGAACTTTAAAACAGTCTATCATCAGAAAATGAACTACAAAAGAGAGACTGGTGAGTCTTATCCTTTTGATCTTGGGTTTCTTCTTCTCCTTCTTCTTCAATGTTATCTTCATCTTCTTTGATTGTAGTAAGATATGATCTTTGAGACTTTTTCTTAGCATTGTAGAATTTCTCAACATGTCCAGATTTCTTACAAAAGTCACAGACTACACTCTTCTTCCCTTTCACATAGAGGAGTTGTTGGCCTCCTCTTGGGATGCTTGTTTCTCCTTTGTTCTTGATCTTATTTTCCTCTTCCAGGAGAGACATTTTGATATCCACAAGTTTTGGCTTTGGCATGTTGATTAATGTGGTAGACACATTGTCAAACTCAAGTGGAAGACTTTTGAGAAGCACTCCGATGCAAATGTCTTCATCCATCTTCAAGTTGATTTCTGCAAGTTGTGTCAACAAGCTTTCCATATAATTCAAATGAGTTGCAAGTGAGGTATTACTTTGCATGTCGAGCCTAAAAAATTCAATTAGTAAACCATATTTTGAGGATTTGGAATGAGCCCCAAATAAGGTTTCTAATCGATCCCATGTTGCGTAAGAGGTTTCAAAATCATCAACATGATGAATGTAGTTATCATCAAGTTCGAGCTTGATAATAGCTCGAGCCTTATCATCATTTTTATCCCATACAACTGAAAGTGCAGCTTCCCTTCATTCATTCTCTTGACCACTTGTGATTGATCACAAGCCTTTCTTCATTAGGATCAATTTGATCCTAGTTTTCCATGTATGGAATCCAACACCATTGAATTAGGATGTCAGTGAATCCTTGCACATTTTGAGATTGCAAGATCAACAACAAATCAGCTCCAAACAATTCTAATTTCAATTGAGCACAAGTGCTAAGAATCACTAGGTGATTAATATCAAGAGATACTAGGCAATTTAGTGACTATGATGCCCTTGAAGTTGAAATCTTCAAGATATGATGCAAGTCCGAGTCTTCCCCTCCTTGATTTGATACTGGAGTTGCAAAAAAAAGTTTTGATTAGAGGCAAAGCTGATTGTGCTAACTGACATTAGTGTTAAAAGCACTAGATGAGTGTCAATGGACATTATTTCTTGAAATGCTTGAGAATCTTGTTGTTGAGAAACTTGTTAAGATCTCCTCTCCTTGGTGGTAAATAACTTGAATGCTTGATGAAGATTGAGTACTGGAGCAGATTAGAGAGTTAGTGACTTGATTTGAGCCATAAGAGTGAGAGAAGGAAGTAAAACAAGAGCTTGAAGCTTGATAGCTATGCTACCCTCTTTAGGGTTTTGACAGGCGATTGGTTTTTTCCTTATTGCAACACGTACACTCAATCATTTTATAAACCCTCTGAGCTAGAGATAGAGTGTTTGTGTGGCTTCAATTTCCCTTTGGTCGTGGGTAGCATCGATGCATGTGCAAGTTGAATCAATGATACGAACTGCAAATGGTGCAAACTGGACAGTGATATGTTGCAGGCGCAATGCTAGAGCAGAGAAGCAACAATGTTGGGCTTTGAAGTGACAGGGAGGAGTGCCTAGAGTTAGGAAAGGTTTTCTAGAAGGAAGCAGGAGCTGAAATGGCCTAGATTGGGATCTTCAAGTCCTCCATTGAAGCTGGGTAGCTATGGAGTTAGGTGAGAGATCAGAGGAAAAGTGGAGGGAGCCAAAAATTCAAACTGAAATGACTCAATTAGTGGCTTGATGACTCACTGACTTAAAACCTGCTCTGATAACATGTTAGAATACTGAGAATGCATGCTATGGAGGATCGCTAGATGAGCAAATAGACAATCATAATGAGGCAGAAGCATTGACAAGGAAGAATAACTAATATTATCCTAGCATAATGCAAGTACAACTGATTGATAATGACTGCCTGAATGAGTGTGGGGATGAGTGCCTTTTATTGGCTTATAATAGGTGATATTGGTAGGTGGAGATAGGTGGAAAGGGACCATGGTATTCAACAATCCTGGTTTTAATAAACCGTGCATACATGACCTAGTCTAAAGCTTTATTTGTAGTCTGTTTCTTTGCCTTTTTTGTCCCATACAAAGAGGTTGTGGTGGATGTGATTGCACATTTTTCACACAAGAACAAGATCTTGTTTAGTCAATTGTTCAGGGTACAACTAGTACACTCTCCTCTCCATTGAGTGTGTACTCTAGGCTATTTATATAGCCACTAGAGGAGTGAGGGTTAGGGTTTCCCCTGTCCTCCAGTCCATTTACACCTAGCTACCCTTATCCTCTCCAATGTAAGGAGAGTTCCTATGCTTATCTTTCAACACCCCCCTCAATGCTAGGTGGCATTGGATAAAACATAATAAGATACCTCCCCTTATTTCTCAATGACATGCCTTTATAAATCAGGCTACAAGAAAAGGTTATAGGTAGAGAGTGTTACAAAACTCAAAAGGGTCAATCACATGTGGATTGGGAGAGGCAAAGTTGACCTCCAATTCCTTAGGTACTTCTGGAACACTGGGACACTTATTGGTGATATGCTCGGTCTTTTTGCATTTATTGCACTTCATTTTGTTAGGATATTTCTTCTAGAAGTTACTCATAATATGCCCCTTTTTGTGATAGAAGGAGCACTTAGTAGAAGTTGTATGGACTAACACTTGCTCACAGGAAGTAAATGCTAAAGACCCTTAAGTATGGTTTCTCTCCTCTTCATCCAGGCATGACTAGATGGTACTTGCTAAAGTTGGATTCGGGATATTAGTTAGCATAGTCATAAGGGTTGGAAAAACCTTCTTCACAGACTTTAGTAGGATGGCAATGGCATCTTCATCATGGATGGGTGCTTGAACGGAGGAAAGTTGTGCCATAAGCCCCTTCATATGTGAAATAAACTTGCTTAGATCTTCTCCCTGTTTGTATTCCAAGCTAAAAAACTCAATCTTGAGAAATATCTTGGAGTTCTTCCCGGTAGCACCGCAGAGCTGTTCAAGCTCATCCCACTTTTATTTTGCAGTTGAGAGTTGGTCAATGTGATGAATTAAAGATTCATCTAAATGAAGCATGATGATGGCATGAGTCCATTCATCATCTTCTACATCAAGGGGATTAGATGGGTCAATTACTTTGGTCTCTTTTATGAAGGGCTAGTATCCTCTTTCCATCATTTTGTATTTGACCAAGACTTGTCAAGGATGGAAATCTTTTCCATTAAATTTTCAAATTTGAGGACGTACATCAGCATATGTTGTGGCCATTGGGAAGGTCTTACCACTTGTTAGGACAAGGGCCGTGTCTAGACCCTTACAAATTTGCCACTAAATGCGGAAGCAAATCAAGGACTCCCTTACAAACAATTGATATCAAAGTTGTAATGAGGAGAAAGACTGAAAATCATACATATGTAATATTTCAAAATATGACTTTGGTGGTCCTTTCTTATGTGCAATCTTCCTCCGAGGTTTAATGGCCTTTTTAGGCTTTAATGATGTGAACCTAGACTGGACTTTGGGCTCCTCCTTGTGGTATGGCTCAGTAGATGAACCTTGTGTTGGACAAGGACAGTCTATGATTTCAATGGTTGTTGATGATGACTCCGAGGAGAGTACAATGACACTTATCCCTTTGATTTCATTGACCAGGGTAATTGAAAAAAACGACACATTATATGCAATATAAGTTTAGGATAGGATGGTCTATGTGTTTATAGTTGTACACATAGCCTCACAAAACAAAGTAAAGCACTCAATTGTTTTAATTTTTTTATGAAAAAACTCAGATTGTGTAAGTACCAGTAGCAAGAATGATTGAGCAATGTGCCTTAGTGCGCTTACAAGCACTCATCTCTAGTTTATGTTGCTAGAGATGGTAGATGTTGATCTTGATGAGCTTGATGATGACCTTCCAAGTAAAAGAACCTCTAAAATCAAGTTCCCAGATTAATAACTCACTCTAGAAGAGATGACTCAGTGATTAAAATCACTATTAGTGACCAAACATTGAAAAATTTAAAGGTTGAAGAAGCTTGAAGCTTCCTAGCTATGGTTGTCAAAGACCCACATTTAGGGTTTGGCTTATAGCAGCTAGCACAGATGGAATTTCTCCAAATCCTCTTAGGGGGAGATGGCCCACTAGGGGGACTAAAAATCCCTATGGTGGCCGAGAATAATGCACCACCAACAGACCACACCACACACAGAGATGCCACGCTTCCCAGACTGTGCCTTTTCTTGTGTTTTCTTCAATGCTGCCCTCCAGGATGCATAATGTCACCCTCTGATGTGCCACGCCAAGTTGCCTTGTGTTTGGGAAGAAGTCCTCAATTGAGGTCAAGAGCTATAATTCTCTCCTTTGGCTTCACTAGGTCCTCCAAGGTCAGGGGGTCAAGGTTTGGCTATGGAGATAAGAGGAAAAAGGTGAAGATGATGGAAAATCATGTGCACTTAGTGAAGCTGAGGGTATAGGAACCTGAAAGGATTAGAGGAGGCTCTGATACCATGTTGCAAATCAAATTTGGAAGCATGAGGGAGTGTGGACAAGAGGGAGAGAGAGAGTTCGAATACAAGAACAAGATCTTGTTTAGTCAGTTGTTCAAAGTACAACTAGTACACTCTCCTCTCCATTGAGTGTGTACTTTAGGCTATTTATATAGCCACTGGAGGAGTTAGGGTTGGGGTTTCCCGTCTCCTCCAGTCCATTAACACCTAGCTACCCTTATCTTCTCCAGTGTAAGGAGAGTTCCTATGCTTATCTTTCAACAAAGTGAAGATCAAGATCTTATGGGAAGCACATGACAATCCCATTGTAGGACATCCAGGGTATGACAAGATACTCAACGTAGTTCGTAAGCGCCATCACTGGCCAATATTAAAAAGGAATGTATTAAAGTATAACTCAATGCTTGACTTGTCAAAGAGTCAAGGTGAAAAGGATCAAGATGCTTGGAGAGTTACAACCCTTGGACATTCCACGAATGAAATGGGAGTCAATAAGTATGGACTTTGTCGTTGGATTACCTATTGCTGCTGATGGATATGATTCCATCATGGTAGTGGTTGATAGATTGACAAAATTTGTACACTTGATCCCAATCAAAACAACCTATGAGTCATCTGACATTGCTCGAGTATTTATCAAAGAAGTACTTAGGCTACATGGATTGCCAAAGAGCATAATCAGTGACTGAGACTCCAGGTTCACCTCTAAGTTTTTAAGGGTAAGGCCCAACAAGAGTTCATTATCCTTGGGGAAATACAAAAAGCTTAGTCCAAGGTATTGTGGACCATGTGAAGTATTCAAAGTAGTGGGAAGGCAAGTCTACAAGCTTAAATTGCCACCCCATCTCAAGATTCACAATGTATTTAATGTAAGCCTACTGAAACCTGATGTACCAAACCGCGATCATGTGCTTAATAACAAACAAGTAGTTATGCATGCCCAAGGAATTCTGAAAATGCAATGCAAGAAGATTCTAGATACAAGGGAGAAACCTCTAAGAAGCCGAATCATAAGAGAACACCTAGTACAATGGAAGGATTATCCTAAAGAGGATGCCATTTGGGTCGACAACGTAACCCTTATAAAAGAATATCCCCAGTTTCTCTTGAGATGGGGACATCTCAATTTCTCTAAGGAGGGAAGAATGTAATGTCCCCATTACTTAGTTTATTTTAATGAGCATATACATTCCAAAGAAAATTGATTTATGTTGCACATTTTTAAAAACTAACTCTAATTATGAAACTAACTCTCATTATGAAGATGATTGTTATTATTAATGAGCTATTATATGCTAGTTCATAGAACAAAGACTTGGGAAACCCTCCCAAGACTAGCTTATTAAATCTATGTTTCTAGTATAGAATAACAAAAAGAAATAGCCTAGTGGATAGTCACTTGGCAGCTAAGTGCACTTGGGTGACAACACTAGCGGAATGGGTGACCTCTCGAGAAGATTTTCCTACAAGCTAGTGGGAGCTTCTCACGCACAGCCAACCGCACGAATGAAGCCTTCATAGCCCATTGCCAAGTATGCCAAGGCCAAGATGCCAAGGCCGCCACCTTGGTCGAGCCTTGGAGTGAGGCTACCCAAAGACGAGAGATGCAGTGCTCACCCATATATTCGTTAAATTGGTATCCTCGCATTATGACAATTGAGCCCCTCCCTGAGGTCGTCAAAAATGCTAAAAGAAAGCATTCTCTCTTTATCATCAATGACATCATCAAAAACGCTAAAAAGAAAACATCCTCCTTTTATCCTCCCTGGTTACTATATAAACAATGGTAGAGCGTTACATCAAGGACACACATAGACATAACAAGGATCCGTGCATAAATCTCTCTATTGGCTAACATGACAAAGCTCTGCTGGAACCAGTCCAACCTCTCTCTCTCTCCACACCTACACACAAGCGCTACTCGAATCCATCAACTTCTTCCATGGCTCCCAAGAGATGTCGAGATACTGAGTGAGATCACACTGAGAGAGCTCCCCAACACGAGGAAGTGGTTGCTACTGAGGGAACTCAATATGATACTGAAGTGCAAGCGGAAGCTAACCCCGAACCCATTCAACCTGAAGGACCGATTATTCTACAACAAACCATGGTTGCGGCCACAAACCATAATCATAATGGATGGTCAAAGGGAGATAATCATCTTAGTACATAAGAAAAGGATCACAATTAGTTAGAACTTACTTAAACTTATAAAAGCATGTTAGTATTATCAATTGATTTTTAGGAAGGAACACACAAACTCACAAAGAGGATAGATTATATGCATCACATACAAGTTATTAAAACTATTTTATGGTTATGACTTCTTTTGAATTTACTAATGATGAATTATGGTTCTTGTGATTTGAGGCTTGCACAGTCAGTGGATTGTGGTGTTTTGGAACATTGGGATCCCCAACCTAATGCTCCCTAACACTCTACAGAGTGTGGAAAAACTCACTTGTGCGTGGGGGTCCTATGCTCCTGAGGGAGATAGGTGTTTTTGGTTTTTGATCACTCCAGCATAAGAGGGCAAAGGGCCACGTGGTAAGTGTCCCTATTATGTAGGGCGGCTCTCGAGGCTCAGGGAAGCTTAGAGGGGCTCTGAGCTAGTAAATTCCCTATTGACCGCGGATGGAGTGCAATCACATATAGCCCAATCCCGAGGGATTGGAAGGTCCTATCCTAGGTTGGACGGTGTCTTTCTGTAGAAAGACGGTTTTGTACCACTCTACAGAGTGATGGTGAAATAAAGTATCTAATTTTTGAATTGTTTTTTATGTGCTAAAGATTGAGTTTAACAAACCCAGTTTAACGGAGTAATAAAAGAAAGTTGATTTTATATGTCCAAACAGTGTGGTAGTATGCTTTGCTAATTAGAAAAGTAAGCAAATCCCATAGAGGAAAGTGGGAGCATTCGATCCTGACCTCTAGACGCCTATGGATGGGTGGACCCGATAAGTTGGATAACTTTCCAACATTAGATAGAGCTGATTAAATCATGACTCTCCCAATATCGATAGGATTAGTTACTAGGTTTAACATCATTTTAGGAGGCCAGAGCTGAGATTTTACCTTATGGGTAGGGGGATCGAGTTACACTCTCCCCTGTCTCTCACTCTCTTTGAACCAAGTGTAGTGTTAACCTCACTCCTACCTTTGATTGTTTACAAAGTGGTCTTTCTTAGGTGGGCGGTAGATTGTTGTCAGGGGTGACTTGTCCATGCTTCCCCTATGAAGTAGAACTGAGATTCCCATGTTCAATCAAGTTTAATGTTTTCCATAGGGAGACGAGATGGTGATGTGCATGGATATGAATTTTAGTTGACTACTAAGAGGACTTCTCCAAGTCTGTTGGAGGAGGTACCTCACATCTTGTCTCACATGCGGTTATGGAGGATGGAGCTCAAAGGAGGAGGCTTGAGGTTTGCTTGAGTCACATCTCAAATCATTGAGGTACCAACTTACTTGAGGGAGGAGGCTACTCATTCAGGCATCAAGGTAAGCTCACTACACCCCTGTGGGATCAAGAACACATCGGCTAGGTGAGAGATAGCCATTCGTGCTTGCTTGAAATGCTTGAAGCAATAAGCAGTCTGTGGGTCTTGGTGGTTGAGCGTGAGCTCCCACTTCAACGATCCATAAAGCATTGGATGATACTATATATGTGGGAAACAATTGTTAGAGAGGAAGGTTCTATATTGGGACCTATCTTTGTGTGGGAGCTTTCACTCAACCGCCAAGACCCACGGACCGCTTATTGATTAAAGCGTTCCAAGCCGAGCACTAATGGCTACCTCTCACATAGCCGACGCGCCATCCATACCTATGGGTGTAGTGAGCTTACCTCTGTGCCGTTCGAGTTACCTCCTCTCCCGCACACTCCGGTAGCTCCACGATCCAAGTGCAAGCTTCAAGCAAGCTCCATCCTCAAGCTCCACGCTCCAAGCTCCATTGCTGCAAGCAAGACAAGAGAAGAGAAGAGAAGAGAAGAAGAGAGGAGAAGATGGAGAGCTTCTCCTCCTCGGTCCCTCACCCTCACACACTCACTCCCTCACACTCTCACACTCCCTCTCTCAAGCACAAGCAAGAACAAGCAAGAACAAGAAGAAGAAGAAGAAGAGGAGAGCTGCTTTTGGCCACACACAAGAATGAGCTTCTCATTCACTTTTCAACTTTATATACAAAACCCTAAATCCCTTTTGGGCGGTCATCCCCTTTTTCCCTTTTTACATGGCCGGCCATAGCCTAGGCCCTTTTTTCCATTGTCCTTCTATCTTCCTAGCTTCCTCTCCACCGCCCGTCTACATTTACAAATTGCACGGGTGAGAGCCCGGCGCTCTTTTACAAGATTTCAAGGTGCACCTTTTTATTTTAAAATGCACATTTCCCCTTTTGCCTTTGCCTTGGACTTTTAAGGTTGCCCTTGCGCTTTTGGCCTTTTCTCCTTTTCTTTCTTCAGTCGGGCTACCTTTTTTCCGCCTTTGCCCTGCGTCTTTTCCACTTCCTTTTGCTTTCTTCATGTTGGGGTTAACATTACCCCCCTCCTAGACGAGTGCCAGTCCCATGGCACTCACCGTCGTAGGTAGCAGGCTATAGCATGTACCGAAGACGTGGGTGACAAGGACGCCTGTGGTTTTCGTGGAGGAGTGTTGGTGGTGGTGTGGCAGAAGGTCCCGGGGGCCTGTTGGTGGCCAAGGTGGCTGGTGGAAGGTTGTTGGAGTTGGTGATAGGGCTATGCTGTGTTGGGGATTGCATTGATGGCCAGCACAAGTGTTGGTTTGTTGGGGATTCTGCACATGACGATTCTTTGCGGGTTTGTCGGATGGTAAGGGACAAGCATTCAAAGTTGAGTGTTGATGAAGAGCGAACAACACCTTATACTTGCAATTGGAAAACCTCACATGTGGTCTCTCCTTAAGGGGTAGTGCTAGGCTTCTCATCGTGCACAAGACATATTTTGATTAATTTGGGAGACAGGTCCAACTCTAAGCAAGCCTAGAGTATTGTCCTGCACTTGAGGACCCAAACTGTGGATATACTTTGGTGTAGCTATTATGTGAGTGCCCGTGCATACTTAGATATTACATAGTTAGAAGACCGTGGGCTAGTTTCTCATAACAATGCGTGGATGAAGCAAAGTTGTCCATGTGGAGAAGGAGTACACGTGAAGGTATATGAGACATCCTTTGCATTGTGACTGCATGATGTAGCATAATTGAATGCAAGGACACTGCACTTTCAATAGCTGGAAACTATTGGACTTGCTTGATGAGTACGATGTACTTTTCATGGCCAATCATGCGGTGCTTATCACCACTGATTGCAATGGTACTAAGGCAAAGTGCAAAAGAAAATTGTGCAAGTGGGTCAGGGTGACACGTCTAACCCTAGGCGAGACAAGCTCCCCAGGTATGTCCTGCCCTTGATGTGTCCTGAACAATTGTGGGTGATTGTAAGGGGATAGGGGACTACGGACGAAGCCGGTTGACCAAGGCCACCAGACATACCTAATTTGAGGACCCCTAGGTGCTGTGCTATGATCGTGGGTGCTTCTTATATTTCCATTCATTTCTTTTTCTTTTCTTTTCTTTTTTGATTTGCCTGAGTACAACCATTACAATATGTTGAGGCTATCAGTCTTTCAATGGGTTGGAAAATGTCAAGCTTCGAAGGCTCAGAAAATGGATAGTACAATGATGATTGTGCCCTACCCTCGTTGTTAGAGAAGCAATTGGCAAAAGGGGGAGATACACTTGAGATATTGCAACCCTCCTTGCGGCACATGCGATGTGGGCACAATTGAGGTAAAGACTGCCGTGAGCCAACTATAGAGCTTGACCCAGAAAGGGGGCGTGGCCCAGGAACGTGTTTTGGGCCATGCAACGTGGGCGGTTGGCAAGGGTGATTCGTGATTTCGGTAGGGTGGCTTTGTTGCGGCTCCTTGGGGGGTCAATGGTCTTGCGGTGATCGAGCATTGAACACTTTCGCCCAAAGATCTGTCCCATCCTGTATCCACTTGTCGCTTCATGAGAGTACAAGCATGGCATATGCCGCAACTATAATAAGCCAGTGCAATGCAAGGAGACATCACTGATCTGAATTCTATGGTGTTGACTTAGACATTTATCACCTGCGCTTGATTAGCTTTTTCTTTTGCTAAAGGCATAAAATATATTAAACGCAGATATGAAAAGTTCATACAAGTCAGGAACATGTCAACACTTAACAAGTCGGGAACACTTAACCATTTAAAAACAAAAAGTTATGGCCAGTTATCATTTGATAAGCCCTTTATGCATCATAGGCTAATCGATTTGTACAAGGCGGGGCGATTTTGGGTGGCCGGGTGATTGGGGCTCTGCTGGTGTGGGGCTCCCGTGGGGGTGAGCAGGGATCATGTCGGTCGGGACATGAATGGTGTAATCTCGGCCCGTTACCGTCTCCAGAATGTCTTTAAATAATTCATTAAATTCTTCTCTTTCCCGAGCTGCCCTTTCTGCCTTTGAGCATCTGGGGCCCGAGCGGGAGCTGGGAGTTCATGCCACTAGTGCTACCACCTGTTGCACGTTTCGAGTCTCAACTTTCTTAACTCGAGGATTCTTCGGCCTTCGCCCTGGGCAATGTCACTTAGGGCCTTGCTTCTTGGCATACCTCTTGATGGTGGGCACATAGCGCTCCGGTGGAGGGGCGCGTGCCACATGCTCCCGCCTTCTGCGAAGAGCGTCTTTGCATGGTAGATCTCCATGATTCTCCATGCGTTCCACCGCAAAAGGAAACCTGCAAGATGCAATCCAAGGGTTAGACCTTGATACAAGATACAACTATTTGCATGGAAGGGATTTTAGTGTGGTTTATGAAGTGCATAGGACAAGAAGGGGAGGGGTGAGGCATGCGTTGTTTGTTGTAGAGGAATGGCCCCCATGCTGATGTTCGCGTGGCCTCCAGTCATTAGCGGATATTAGTTTATGCTAAGTTGCGTGGACTGGTTGTCGTGGAGTGGGACAGGGCACATCCTCGAAAGAATAGACCAACAAGGGAAGCAAGTGTATTGGAAAGGACTACACCCCGCCTACACCATCAGAGTTGTTGGTCAAGGCTTCCTATGGCGGCAATGTGGGTTGCATGCTCTCACTTGGAGGTGGGGCTGGTCACACACTTTTAAATGCGTGATGAGAGGAGGACTTGAGGAGCTTAGTTTATCTGACCCCACTCTTCTCCCTGCGCCTGACTATCATTGCTTGTGTGTGTTGACGTTGTTTATACACGGTGACACAAAAAGTAGTGTTTATTTATATACATATTTATGAATCCATGTCACTTCACGAGAATAAGAACCAAGTGTAGAACTCGGGGTTGTACCGGAGCGTGGCACATGCATCTAGTATTCGTGGCAGCTGACTTAATACTGATAGATATTTTGCCACATCGAGTAGCATGGAACCTTGACCGAGTCTACTGGCAATATGTAACTCCTCCTCAGTGAGAACCTTATCAATCAAAGGGCCCCGTAGCCTAGTCCCAGCTAAGTCCGTACCCCGAATGTCAGTGAGCACTCGAAGGGAAGTTGGTGCCACGTAGGTTGGGTCTCTTTGAGACCGCCATTTGGCCAATCGCTCTTTTGAGACCATCATGATCTGAGCCCCTAGTTTGGCCATTACAACGTGGCCTTCGCACCAACACTGCTCAAATTGACTCTGGCCTGCTGACAGTCGCTTTAGGAGCTCTAGGTTTGCGAGATTCGGTCGGCAAAGCACTTCATTGAACATGACGGCTAAGCACAGTTCGCCAGCCTCCTCGTCAGGGATGAGTCGCATATGTTCATACAGGAGCCTGTCATAGTACCCGTTGAGATGTTCTTAGTCTTCCCACGATAGAGGAAAGGTCAAGTAATCTCCAAGCTACTTCTTGGGGATCGTGCCCACGTCCGCAAGGACGTAGACATGCACGACCACTTTGAGCTTAGCCTCCAACTCAGTTAAGCATTCTGCGACACTTCTATGTTCAACGAGGGCTTGCTCGGTTGCTATCTCATGCAAAGTTCTAAGAGTTTCCTTAGGCTTTAGCATGGCTAGGGGCTCAGGCCGCCTAGATGAGCAAGATTGGTCAACGCTAGGATTTCTTATGCTCTTGGGGTTCTCATGTTTCTCCTGAGGTTTTGCTGCTATTTCGTCATGGTTCTTCTCGGATGTGACTGGTATAGATTTGTCACCCTGTTGTGACAGCGTTGTATCCACTCTTGATTGATCAATGTGAGTTCTATTGTCCGTGGATAGAGTGTTGCAAGCAATTGTTGATGGCCACTATTGCTTTGGTTTGTCAGAGCACACAGATGTGTCTGAGGTTTCACCGCTATTAAGAGAGGCATCAGTGGGTTCATTGGTGGATGGACTCGATGCTTTACTCGTCAGCTCTCCAGCGCCCTTCGTACAATGTTCTTGGGATCCACAACCACCTGCAACTATTGCTGTTTTCTCTGCTTTCTCCTCTTTTTCTTGGTCAATGAAGGTGCCTCTCTCAATGACTCAGGACCCTGGGCTATATCGACCATTGATGTGCTTGGTCGGGCCTCAGCATTTCCCTTCTCTAGTGTGTCCTTATGGGACATAGCCGTGGTTTGTTGAATAGCCTTGCCCGGTTGTGAGGGCATAACTGCCGCTCTTTTCGGAGAGTCTAGCTTTTCAACCAACTCCTCTGCATTTAACTCCCTGTCCTAGGCTTTAGGCACTTTGAAAGTGCTGGAGTTGTTGAGGGATTTGGTTGTGCTTGGTCGGGCCTCAGCATTTCCCTTCTCTAGTGTGTCCTTATGGGACATAGCCATGGCTTGTTGAATAGCCTTGCCCGGTTGTGAGGGCATAACTGCCGCTCTTTTCGGAGAGTCTAGCTTTTCAACCAACTCCTCTGCGTTTAACTCCCCGTCCTAGGCTTTAGGCACTTTGAAAGTGCTGGAGTTGTTGAGGGATTTGGTTGCGACACCTCCTCCACAGGTAAACTACTAAGGACACGTTCCACAAGGGACATTGTCATAGCCAAGGGCTGTGACTGCTATGGTCCTTGATTGGAAGTAGTAGCAGCTAGTTTAGTGAGCTGGCTACCCTTGGTGGATTGCGGTGTCAAGTCCCTAGGGTGATCAGAAGTGGTTGTGTCTTTTGTTGGCCTTTGAGCACTCATCTGTGTAGATCGAGCATGAGTTGATCTGGTCACATTAGGTTTGCTCACGCATATCCTTGGGCCGAGAGCTACAGATGGAGCCATGTCTCACCTCTTGGACATTTCGAAGCTTAGATGGAGATAGAGATTGGAATTGAGCAGTTTCCCTTGACAACCACTGTTGTGCTTCCTGTGTCCGTTTGGAAAAAGGGGATGTAGGAGATCTAGGACTCTTAGGTGGACTTGGCACTCGCCGAATGATTTGCTCGAGGCTATTAGACAATTGTGCCATTTGCTTTGTTGAGTGGTCAGCCTTGCCTTGAGCAATGTTCTGCCTATGATGCTTGTTCTCCCCTTGGGAAATCAAAGGCTCCTTAGGCACTAACGATTTTTGTGCCTACTCAACGGCTACGTATGACATCTGTCTATTTAGCATGCTAGGCTGGGGCTCTTTCCTTTGAACAATCATGTCTGGTTTCTTGCCTTGAGACCTAGAGTTTCTCTTAGATTTTTTCTTGTGCCATGCTTTTGAGGCGCTCTGGCCTTCAGCTAATAGAGGCTATTTAGCAGGGGATTTTGGTACCCAAATCCATTGGTTACATGCGTAGTATCCTTGAGCACGTAGCAACGCTTTGGATATCCATCGCGGCGTTGTGCTGACTCTCCATCGATGCCTTTGTCTATAAGGCTTGGGCTTCTTTTGGGGTCTTCTACGATATTTGTAAGCCCAAAGGCTGTCCTTGGCATTGTCTCTTAACCTTCTTATTTCAGGCATGGCCTCACTCACTGGTTCTCGTTGTTCGACCTGTGCTTGTATCAACTCTTCCAACAAGTCCTTGCCCTCATTTGTAGGCTTGACTGTTATGTCATCACCTTCCTTGCCTTTCCCTTGAGGTTCGATGAGGTCACCTTTGCTAAAGGTCGTGACTATCCTCACACCCGGTAGTGTCATGTGTATCCTCTGTGCTACATAGTCAGCCTCACATTTGGTCGCCCTTTTGAAGGGTCTTCCTAGGAGGGTTTCTTTCCTATAGCTAGCACTTTTTGGAAGAACATGAAATAGGATAGGCAAGCTTTCTGTTTCAATTGTCGCAAGGATTTTGCACTTCCCTATGCGTGCTTGTGGGTGTCCCCCATAGGGGCTAAGAGTTGCACTAGTCGGTGTGAGCTCTGGTTGGCCTAGTAGGGTCCATGATTCATAGGTCAAGATGTTAAAATCTGCTCCTTCATCAATCACAGCATCGATAGTATGCTCTCTTTTCACGGTGAGTTTGACCCTAAGATAAGCAGGTGGTACTATGTCTTCATCTTCCGGGTCCTGGCTTGTAAATTTAAGCCTTCTGACAAATGCCCTTGAGTTCTCGTCTGCAGGACTAGATGTGGATTCTCCACTGCTATCTTGGATCGTCAGTGTAATGCTATTCAAGGTACATCTCTCGTCAAGAGTGTCATGTCGAGTCATATTCGCATTTGTAGCTTGCTGAAGTTGCATTTTGCTCTGACTAGACACGGTCTGAACACAATGTCTTTGTGTTCTCATGGCATGGCCTTTTGGCCCTTAATGGCTAGTTTGGCCCATTGATGTTCTAGGGTCTCTGTTTCTCTCTGTTTGGGTATGGGCTTTTGGTTGCTCTTTTGCGAGTGAGGATACATGCTCGTGTAGAGCCATTACTCCACTAGGGTTCAATTTGGAGGACCTGTCACGGCACGCGTTTTCTCTCCAACCTACTTGGTGGAGGTGCGGAGGGGGCAGAGCCCCCTCTGCGGGGGTCGGGGGGGGGGGGGGGGGGGAGGCAGTCCCCCCCGGCCCGCAAGGCCGTTACGAAAAAATCCATGCACAATTTGGAGGACCGTTTATAGCCAAATTTTGAGCTACATGCTCTAAATTTTAGCCCGATGATGTATCTGTGATGTGCCTTTAGCTCTACGTAACCTTCGGGGTCAATCTCAGGGTTTAGATGTGTCAAAATTTGTGTTCTAGATACCTGTCCGATTTTGACAGTTTTCTGTTCGATTCTCAGATGTCAAATTTTCAGGAGTCCGATTATCAGAATGGGACGTCCGGTTTTGGGTTGGTCCGATCGACCCAATGGTCCGATTTTGCTCATGTCCGATTCTGGGAATCGGATCGAAAAAGTGGTCTGATTTTCAAAGTGGTTCAATTCTGGGAATCGGATCGGACAAGGTGGTCCGGGTCCGATTTTGGACTGGTCCGATTCTGGGTGGTCCGAGTGTTCAAGTCGGACAGATTGGTCCAAGCGTCCGATTCTCAAAATCGGACGGGTTGGTCCGAATGCCACGTGGCACGTCCGATCGGGCTAGTCCGATTCTAGGAATTGGACCAGAATGGTCCGACTCACTCTCAGTCGGGTAGTCCAATTCTAGAAATCGAACGGTCCGACTCCAGAACTTGGATGGTCCGATTCTGGGAATCGGACCACTGCGAGTTGGTCCGACTGCGTCGGCAGCGGGTGCGATTTCCGCACATTTGACCCCTCCTTACTTTCTGTTGCACACAATCACCACAGACTTTCTAGATCTTACTAGAGCACTTGTTGAAAAACACCAGACTCACCTGGAGCAGCACGAATCGCCAACGCCTAGAAATCGGGGTAGCGCTCCCTCGTCCTGCGAACCAGAATTTCTCTCTCTCACACAAGGCAAACCAAGGAACTGAGGTCTGTCCAGGCCTCCCAAGCCTCTTAAGGTCCTTTCCTAGCACTACAAAACCTTACAGCTAGTTCCATGTCCTTGTCTCACCCAGAAACTTGAATCTGGTCCCCTGTTTCCCTGTTTTAGCGTGTTATACAGCAACAGAGAACCCTACTGTTTGCTTGTTTTATTTTTCTTTGTTTTTTCCTATCCTAAATGTATCCAAATCACAAACTAAATACCTACACTACTCCATTCCACAACATAAATATCAAGAAAACAAAACACCTACTTGCCAAGGGGATCGAATACCCTCTTCAACCCCCTCGCTTCCTACCTATCTACCTCAAGCACCGGTTCGGGGAAAACCCTACTCCAATGCTCGATTCGAAGCGCGCAAGTGCTCAAGGCTTGAATTCGTTGGTCCCAGCAACGGAACCAAAATGTGGGAGCTTTCACTCAACCGCCAAGACCCACGGACCACTTATTGATTCAAGCATTCCAAGCCGAGCACTAATGGCTACCTCTCACATAGCTGACGCGCCATCCATACCTACGGGTGTAGTGAGCTTACCTCCATGCCGTTCGAGTTACCTCCTCTCCCGCACACTCCGGTAGCTCCACGATCCAAGTGCAAGCTTCAAGCAAGCTCCATCCTCAAGCTCCACGCTCCAAGCTCCATTGGCGCGAGCAAGACAAGACAAGAGAAGAGAAGAGAAGAAGAGAGGAGAAGATGGAGAGCTTCTCCTCCTTGGTCCCTCACCCTCACACACTCACTCCCTCACACTCTCACACTCCCTCTCTCAAGCACAAGCTCAAACAAGCAAGAACAAGAAGAAGAAGAAGAAGAGGAGAGCTGCTTTTGGCCACACACAAGAATGAGCTTCTCATTCACTTTTCAACTTTTTATACAAAACCCTAAATCCCTTTTGGGCGGTCATCCCCTTTTCCCCTTTTTACATGGCCGGCCATAGCCTAGGCTCTTTTTCCCATTGTCCTTCTATCTTCCTAGCTTCCTGTCCACCGCCCGTCTACATTTACAAATTGCACGGGTGAGAGCCCGGCGCTCTTTTACAAGATTTCAGGGTGCGCCTTTTTATTTTAAAATGCGCCTTTCCCCTTTTGCCTTTGCCTTGGACTTTTAAGGTTCCCCTTGCGCTTTTGGCCTTTTCTCCTTTTCTTTCTTCAGTCGGGCTACCTTTTTTCTGCCTTTGCCCTGCGTCTTTTCCACTTCCTTTTGCTTTCTTCGTGTTGGGGTTAACACTTTGATTCTAGGCAAATGGTGGTAAATGAGAATAGACTTGCTAAAGTACCAGTAGTAGCGAACAGGGGAAGATTCCCTATTGCATAGCATAGGACCCCCTGTCAATGAAAATATTAATCTTCCTATACCAATAAAGGTGGAAATGGAATGGGTTAGAGACCCTAAGATGCTAGAACTAGGTCATGATGAATATGAAGATTTTAATGACCCAACGTTGATAGCAAAGAACAGGACTAAATGCTCTTCTTTTTATAGGGATCTCCATATGTTTCATGGGTTGATTAATGAGGATTCGATGTTGCACTTTAAAAGAAGAGAACCTAACTTGCCTTGCAGGTGGGTTTGATGATATACATTGAATGCTCGTATTCTCAAGTATCCTAAAGAGAGAGGCTAGGAAATGCTATTGGAGCCTCCCAAGAGGGTCAATTAAATCATTTGAGAAATTATATGATAGATTTTTAGATGAATATGAGAAGAAGGTTCCCATGACCTAGGTCTTGGGGTAGCTTATGCAGATTAGACAATAGTCATATACCTCTATCAAAGAGTACACGAGAGCCTTTGATGACATCTTGAAGCTTTGGCCAAGGAAAGTCAATCAATTACTAGAAGATGTTCTTGGTGAACTCTTTGTCAGTGGCTTGGAAATAAACACATAGTTCCAAGTTAGGATGAGAAACCCTAAGTCAGTGAAGGAGACAAAGGTTCAAGCAAATGATTATGAGAGATACATTCAAAGATGTTGGGAGAGCTATTGGATTTTTCCCTGCACCCTTGGAATTCATAAGTATTGGCAACATTTGTTGAATGTTATTCATGCTAAAGGTGCAAATGAGAGGCATACTAGGGAGAATCTTGGCATTAACTATATGATTATCCTAGGGCCCAGGAACCTTGGCATCCTTGTGTAGCCAATCTTATGTTCCAAAGCCATGAGCTAGATGGAAATGAGTGTAGACCTAATGGGGGAAGAGGACTGGTTAAGCAAGCCCTCAATATTCTAAGTTTAAAACAAAATCATGTCAATGAGATGACCCCCCAAAACATACCTGATATTTGCTACCATGTGGAGGCTATCTCAACTATTGGGAGTCCAAGTGATAGGGAATCTAGGGTTTATAATGGTAAAGACCCATTCAGGGTTGGATCTAGTAAAAGGATCCAATTTAGAGAAAGTGATTAGTAGCAAGCGAGACAAGATAGATCGGTTATTATGAAAGAATATAAAAATAGGAGTGGTGGCATCCAATCAAGCCATGCAATGATCAAAAGGAGATGGGTTTGGAGGCCCAAAATCTCTAAAAGTGTGGCTGTGTGCTAGATGAGAGGCCAAGCATTCTAAGTGGATATACCATGGTCAATCCTAGAGTGGATGAGGCCTGAGGCCATAATGATACATCTAATAATATGCATGGCTCTAGGATACATCTATGTGAAGGGCCTAGGATTGAAACTCTACCTAGTTTGGGTTGTAACAATGGCACATGCAATAACCCAAGTAGGGAAGGTTTGAATGAACCTAAATCTGTGGATCTCTCTGTAGGAGGGGACTCTAGAAAGGTTGGACAATCAATCTATTGGAATGAAAATCAAGGTCGAATATATGAGCCCAAGAAGGTCATTCATTTAGCTAATAGCACACAAAAACGAATAGCCCATATTGATGTTATATCAGTGGGAAGGCTTGGACTTGTGGTTATACAAAAAAGTCCAAGATTAAAACTCAATGATTGAATTATAGTGAGTTGGCATGCATATGTGATATGAGGCTAGCCCTCACACCTTATGTCACTTTGGTTTAGCTTTGTTAATCTGATAAGACGCAATTTATATGCCAAGTAGACCATATTTGGCTAGAGAAAAATGACCTATGCTCTTTAGACCAAGAGGGTCATTTATTTTATCCTAACATCATTTATCTCATTAGGCCAAGAGGGCCATATGCATATTTGGTGCGGGTGCATTTAATGGATTTCTATTATAGTTTTGCATCGAACAGATTCAATGGAGTACTTGGAGCAAGCCTCTTGCTGTGCCGATGCTTCTTGTGGCCAAGTCCAGGTGATATCCTTCGTTTATTAGTTTTTCCCTTTTATGCTGAATGGTTATGTATGTGGGGATTTTTATTTTTTTGTTGGGGACTGGTAGCCAAGGCATGAAATCCCAAAGTTTAGGTTGTGTGGGTCTCGAGAGGTCTAAGGAGTTGTCTACCTCCTATGAAGACATGTCAAGCACTCTAAGAACTATTTTAGAAGGTAGTCCTAGTGACCCTGTTCTGCTAGCCTGCTAGGCAATTGTTTCTAGGAGTTTCTATTAGTTGTGAGGCAGCTCGAGAAGCCTCCTAAATAAACAAAGAGAAGAAACAATGCATATATTTGAGGACTATAGTATATAGAGATGTGTAAAAAGGGGTTCTGACCCTAAACAAAAGGAAAAGAAATGAAACAAAATAAAAATCAAAAAGGAGATAATCGTTGCCTTGCAATGACCTAGCACGTTTCTGGGGATGAGTTAGAGACTTGGGGCCAATTAATGGTCTTCTTGGGGGTGATGTCTAACTAGATAAAATAAATAAGAATGGCTTAAGTGAAATAGAGTCAGAACCTGAGGTCGATGCCCTATTCTCCTTGGGTCACTATGCTTACTTTTTACACACTCGAGTATCAAGTCCTGAAGTATTAAAAAGTGATTGATAAAAAATATTTGAAAGTAATGACTAAGCTATAGGAGTTCTCGCCTAGTAGTAGAAGCTTCTGGTCCAATTATCCTAGGTTAGGTAGGTAGTTCAGACCACTACTTAGGATGACTTCTTTGATAGTTCTCTTTGGCTTATCTATGTTGGAATAGTTGGTTACCAACTAGCTTCGGATCTCTATTAGGTTATACTTGGCCTATCCCTTGTGAATCTTCATCCTTGATTTCGTCAGGTGTAGGGTGAGAAGCTGTGTTTGTGTTTTGCTATGTATTCTTTTCTGAACCAGCTTGATGCTCTTGATAGTTTCTTTATGTGCAGATCAGTTTATGGATTCGATAGACTAAGTTTCCCTATCCTGTGGTTTCCAATGAAAGCATATTTTTCTGGTCCGATTTAATGCACAAAAAGACCTCGAGAGATGTAAAAAAGCAATTTTTAATGGAAAATGAAATGGTTGTGGAACAAGGAGTTGGAGTTTTCCTAGATGTATTTCGACAACGAGAATCCAATGTAAGTGTCCTTTTGTTAATCAAATTCCATTGGACCCCCCATTTACTCCCCGTAAGGTTTCACACTATAAAGTGGCTACTGGATCCGAGAGCCAAAAAATTTGTGACGAAGGCCAGGTTGATAGATTTCAATGCCATGAAGCCAATCGTCTAGTCCCTTGGCAATTTCGAGCTCATTTGCTCCTTTATCTAGGTCAACTACTTCAAGGAAGTGTGAAAATGTCAAAATGAATTGTAAAGCTTGATTAAGAACAGAAAATGCATGGAAAAAGAAACTTGATGGGGGGAAGAGCGCCATATTTTTTATGCCTCCTCAAACCCCCCAAAAATGGCATTTTTGAGGCTATCACCATTCTCTCCCTGTTCTTGGGCTTGAGTTCCATCAATTTTTCACTCTCCATTGCTCTGATTCTTGTAATGAATGATGTAGTATTTAGCAAGATCCAAAATCAACCTTTCTCTCTCGCCATAAAGATGGTTCATATGGGCTAAGAGAATGAGGGGGAATGGGTGTTGGCTTGCGATGGAATGCAAGAGATAGATCAAGAAAGAGCAAAGGAAGCATCAACAGCCATGGATGAACGTCAGCAGCTTCCTGAATGCAAGATACATATGGATTTTAATGCAATTTAATGTATAAGTGGGATCCTTCATTGTTTTATTATGCATTTTGATTTCATATGATTGGAATTATTACTATCACTTGGAAATTATTTTTTATCAAAAATATTAGAGATAATAATAATTATTAATCATTTAGTAATTTAATGCTAAACACGCAAAACCCGCAAAGTGCGGTTTTATGGCAAATCATGAGTTTTACGGATTTTGTTGAGTCATATTGTGTTCCTATGGTATGAAATCATGAATGATAACAAATATTAGTATTTCTAATCATTTTATATTTAAAAATTTAGGAAATATCACAAATACATATAAAATAAAACAAGAAAAATGAGTTTCATATGGAGAAAAATAGACTTTGAGCCAAAAAATTACAAATGTGTTTGTCGATGTATAATGGGCCTAAGGCATGAGGTTTAGCCTCACCTTACCCCCATTTCCATGTTATAGTGCATGATTTATTACTTTTTGGACAAGAAAATGACATGAAACATCCGCTATACCTACCAGTGCAAGCATAACATTAATAGAAGGAGGAGGGGTCATGAGTGTTGAATATAGGCTACAATTTGACTTTTCTGATGCACTTTACATATAGGATATGTTTATCTTAAAAGTTAAAGGGTTCAGTAGTATGAGCATACTTATGTGCCTCTTTGGATAGAAATAGTTTATTAATGAAGACACATTTCACTCGCCCACTAGTACATAAGTTGTTCTCCTTTCTTTACAAAGCAAGGCATATTACATTCTTTGAGAGTTCCAGGACAATGTTCAATGCTCCCTTCAATATAAAAGAGGTCAAAATGTCCAATGTGGGAGATGAGATCAACACCTTTAAGAACTTGGTGGAGTCAAAACCAGTTATTGAAGATTTCAAGATTTTCATACACTACCCATATGAGGGAAGGAAGTACAACAAGACGAGAATTGTAAACATAAGGCTCCAACAACTTCCCTAAACATTGCAGGAAAGGTGTCCATTCAGCAAAAAGAGCTATGAACTATTTGCATTCTACTCAAGGTTTTTGAGCTTTTTAGCTTATAAAGAAAAGCCAGTAAACCCAACAAAGCTTCACTAGACTTTTGCCACCTACAAGAAAACAACTTATGGTGAAAATATTAACATGGATATGGAGGAGGCCTTGCCCATTGAACATGTAAACTTGAAAATTGGTCATCTACCTAAAGAGGAGCATACAGGCATACCAATGTCTATTAAGCCCCTCACTGTGACAAATCTCCCCTACTTTTCCATTCTAGGATATGAGTTCCTATTGCTTAATGATACCCAAAAAATTCATAGGGCTCCAAATTTTACTCATTGGTCACTTTTTAACAATAATTATTTTTTTATCATGATGGCTTTCTAGCTTTTCTTGGTGGCACAAGAACCACATTTGGGTAGGATTTTATCCTTGCACATCATTTTCCCAAGTTTGATCCAAGTATTCTAAAGATTTACAGCACAAAGTATTTTGACAAGCCAACAATGTCAATATTTTTTCTAAAGACTTTGTCTAGGTATTGAAATAGAGATAAAGTCATACTACAATTAAGAATTTTGGCTATGGTCCAAGACACAAAGATTCAAGAAGTTGATACTTCTTGTGGTATTACACTTATGCCTTAGTAGTTAATCCTTAGAAGGAAAACCTATTACAAGGCTACAAGAGGCAAAGATACCTCTTTTAGAATAAGAGGATCATATTCTTGCTTGAAGACAAAGAGAAAGATGAAAAGTAAAAACCAGTAAAAGAATATGGCTTTTGGATTACCTCTAAGCAATGCAAAAGACTCAAATCATATGTATTATACAACCTTGATTGTCTATACAAAAGGTTACTTGAGTAACCTCTCTATAGAATAATGTAATTAGAATCGCATGTCTTGTACAAAGTCATTATTCTAATGAAAACTTCATGTTGAGTTAGATTTGTATCCTCTATCATTTCTTTGGTTTGTTGCATAGTGTAAATTTACACAAACATTTCAACAAGGATATCAAAATAGTTTTTGGAGGATATCATGGTAATAACTTTTGCTCGATCAAGATCTAAATGCCCTTTGGTTGGAATCTATCACCTAATCCCTAGCCAAAGAAAATAAGGTTCTCCTCGAGGATCCAAGAGTGAAGCTCAACCACATGGAAGTAAGGAACAACATCATCAACTATGGTAGTGCTCTCCAATGTTTTTCTTTTAAGTGAGCTTTTATCTTTTAGGCTAAAATTATGGGTCTCCAAACAAATTGGCTAAAAGCTAGGGTCATTTTTGAGCTCCTAAAATCATAATGATTGCCTAATATTGATATTTTTTGTACAATTTTTGGTTTTTTGCCTAAAATGGCTATTCTTCATTAAAATTTTTATGGGTGTCCACAAAAATCCATACAAAAGTATATAGCAACATCTGATACAGTACCTTTAAAGTTGAGGACCTTGTCACCAAAGTATAATCAACTTTTTAAGAGAGCCCTTTGAAAAAAAAATCATTGGTGCTCTCACGTGCATCGTTGCCATTAGCTTGGGAGTCTCCCTTCAAGAGATTTTGCCGTCAAATTACATTAGCCAACCTACACCATAAAAGGACTTGGCCTGGAGAACAAGTCACTCAAGAGAAGAAAATGAGTGAGATAGAAGAAGTACAAAGTGAAGAACAAGGTAGGAGATAGAAGAAGCAAAGAAAAAAGCAAAAGTAAGGTCACCTTCTAGACATTTTGATGAAGGGAAAATCAAAGAGCCATCAACAATAATCTATGTTGCTTACAAAGAAGTCTAAGAAGGAGTGGAAGAAACTAGAGACTAAAATGAAGAAGAATCAAGAGGACTATGAAAGAGCTATACGAGGAAGAGTTTTTTTTTTAAGATTAGTCAATTCCACAATAGGTGGCAAAGATCTAGTTGAAAGAGGGGAGGGTAGCCCTAGTAAAGGAAAAGAGAAAGTATCTGATGATCCAAAGCCTATTGACTCAATAATCCTCCAAGAAGTGATGGAAAAAATAGGGGATATGTAGGCATAAATTACTAAGCTTGCTAATGCAAAATCTACACACAAGAAGCCACCACCAAACCAAGGAAGAAAGACAACACCATGTTGAGTCCATTAGAAATCCAGAAGAGCACACTATAGAACAAAGCATGGTAGTTATACTAAGAGTCTTGGAGCGGCTACATGAGAAACTCGACATAAACAAAGTGGAAGAAATAAAAGCTAAATAAGAGCTTTAGGACTACCTGGATGAGAGCCAAGAGGCCTACAAGAAGCTTATGACATAATCAAGCTAGATAATCCAAGACCTTCAGACTTAGCTCAAAGAGTATGACTTAATAGCTAAATCCAGGGATGAAGAAGTGGAATGGCTATAAAACTAGCAAGAAGAGATCAAGGCCCAACTAGTAGTAGTCATGCCCTACCTTGTACAAGAGAAACCAAAGATAGCTCTCCATGAGAGAGAGAAGCAAGAGCACATTAGGGGAGTTTTAAGGTCTCGAAAATGTCTTTTAGGAGATAGAAAGAGAGTGCTCTAGATCAATAGGACCAAAGCCTCTATAATGGAACTTCTATTTTAAAAAATAAAAAAAATTATTTTACAAAAAGATACATAGATAATAATATTACAAATCTGTATTATCAATATCTATTTTTAGCCTATTATATTTGTGATTATGACATTCTTTGCATTAATGATATACAATCCCGGCCTCTTTTATTTAATGATATCTCTAAATTAACGATAATGATATGCTTAATCTAAATTCAAATTAGTAAAAAGCTTGGCACATATTTTTTTCTCTCCTTTCTTTTGTCCCTCTTGTAGTAGCCTAGTCTTCTCTCTCTCTCTCTCTCTCTCTCTCTCTCTCTCTCTCTCTCTCTCTCTCTCTCTCTCTCTCTCTCTCTCTCTCTCTCTCTCTCTCTCTCTCTCTCTCTCTCTCTCTCTCTCTCTCTCTCTCTCTCTCTCTCTCTCTGCTATGAATATGAAAATTTGACCTTCAACAAGGCATCCAAGCTCCCAAATCACATCCATATCAATATTTAACTCATTCCAAAAAGATGGAAGATGGATTCCTACAATCATTAGCAAAGGCAGTTGGATCACCATGCAACATGCAAAACGTGGGAAGGGTAGAATTCAAGATTTCAAGCTTGGAGTAAATAAGAATAGTATAAAAGAGGTTTTGCTGCAACATGTGCTTATGCATAAAGAGCTATATTTGGAACCTCGAGTTCAAATCTTCTAGTGCATAAACCAAATTGTAAGGATTTAATTCTTAAAGTCTTTCTTTTCTTGAACTTGGTTTAAGGTTTTACATTATAACATTTGTTCATTTTTCTTGTAGATATCTATCCCTCTAATCTTGAGGAATGGCAACCGGTCGAGTCTATTGTTGATGTGATTGATGTGATGCATGGCTTGATTGGAGAAGAGATGTACAAAGGTAGAAAGAAGACAGAGCTTGCAGAGAATGGAATATTCTTCTATGACCATTCTTATATTGTCCCCATGCAGCGTAGCCAATGGGGATCAATATCCCCCTTCCTTTGCCAAATTTTTCAAGCTTTGAGTGGCCTTCGCCAAGTCCAGCTACTAGTGAGGGCTACATATGTAAAAAAATTTATGAGAAACAGAGAGCATTAAAACCTAGTATCTCAAGTAGGCTAAGAAAATTTACTTTGTTCATGCCTATTAATATATTTGTTGACTTATTTTCTAATGTTGAGATAAGAAAATCAAAGGCTATGCTTTCAGTGAAGAGATTAACACATGATCATGTTATACAATTTGTTGATGAGGGATAAGACACTAGGACAGAAGGGAAAATTATATGTAATATAGATCAAAACTCTATAGCTTGTAAATATATGATTGCTACTCAAAATTTCATCCTTAGCTTTTATTACAATAGATGACATTATGTTGGCGGTAGTTTGATTGCTTTAGACCAAAATCTTGATCATTTTAGCAAAGATACTATAGTGGATCTTGATGTTTGGTACAATCAGGACATTATTGTAATCCTAAAGATTAGATCATCATGTACGCTACATCAAGTGAGGATGGATTTACAGAATGAAGATATTGAACTACCATACTCATTTGTGTTCCAACTTAATAACAAACGAGTAAGTTTTTATTTCATATTATATTCATTTAGGTGTATATCTAATTTCACTTCTTGATTAATAAAAATTTGTAATATATATTTTTTACAGATATCAATGAGGAGAGAGAAGAATATACAATGTAAGGATATTGAAGAAAATATCTCTTTACTATCAATATAAAATACATGTACAAATTTTTGTCAACCATCTCCATGTTTTATACACAAGAGCTTACAATCAGAGGAAAAGCTACTTTTTTTAAAAAGAAACATCCTTTCTAGGAGTCCTTTTTCCTATCTTTGATGCTTTGGTTGTTGAAGGCATAGCTTCACTTGCTGTAACTACATGCACCTCCTCTCCTTCAATGTCCAAGCCCCCACTTCTCGTCAGTTATATACAATTGGTCATCATGTGCTTCAAGAGCTTTGCTCTTATATACCAAACGTGCTCACTTATATAGCAATCCCTTGTAAGCTGTCATACATTTGTAAAATAATACTTTTAATTCATTATTATTTTTTACAATGGACTATTTTGCAATAAAACTCTATCTTAAAGTTTAGTATGTTTCACATTACCTTTATAAGTTTATCATCATTGAGATAAATAAACTGAATCAATCTTCTAGCATTTACAATTACTCTCTAGCCACAAGAGTAACTATCATCCTGATGAGGACACTGCGATCAACAATAGTAACTTGTTTATGGTAGGTTTTAGAATAAATTTTATTAGTATGTTCCAACCATATTAATCAAGAACTTACCGCAACTTGTCCATATTGCATTGTTACAAGTAAGTCAGAAGGCATGGGAGGCCTTTTCTCTAGCACTTCACTCAATCTTTTGCAAACTATGTACCAAAAAGGCAATAAAATTTAGAGTTATTACAAAAGAAAGATCAAAATATTTAGAATACCTACAACAAAAGGATCAAAATATCAAGGAGACCCTAGATTATATAACTTACAACTTGGCATTTCCATGGCTTCCTTTTATAGAATTGATGAGGAAACATTGCCTCTCCACATAGTCTATTCCAATTAGGCTCCAATGAGAACTGAAAACAAAAATATTTCAACAATCTAGCAAAACAAGATCTCATAAAATCTTTAAAAATATCAAATTACTTACTTTTCATTATATGGAATTAGAAGAAGCTCCAAATATTCAATGTCAATTGAATTGAACCAAAAGTCAAAAGTACTTGCATCAAGCTCACTCCTCATATAGTATGAGATGGATGGATCAAGAACCTCAATCTTTTGTTGTATATCGAAGGGGAGCTCATGCATTACATACCTAGCAAAGGAATGGAGATAGTAAGCATCAACATGAAAGTCTATTGCTAGAAAAATATCATGAGTTTAAACAAATTTTAGTAAACTATACCTCATTCCAACAAGAAGAATCGAGACATTTACTTCTCTCACTTTATTTTGGAAAATTTAAACACAATCAGAGTCCAAAAATATTATATCAGATCTCTTGTTAATATATCAACAGGTAAAAAGCAAGAAACATTGAAGCCCTTAGGGTCAGCCCTTTCAAGAAGGGTAGATAACTCCTCTTCAAAAGATGGGAGTTTTTCTGCTTCCTTTTCTTCTTCCTTCTTTCTTTTAAACTCCCTCCATTTATCTCTCTACTCTACTATGGCCTTTTATTCTTTCTCATGATGTCTTGTGCCCTTTTCAGACTAGTATCATTTTTCTTCTTTCTATATGGAGGCACATTTAAAATATTGAAAGCCTTAACTTCAGAAAGAGGGTCTGGCTCAAGGACCTTTGAAAACTTGTATCTCAATCTCCTGAGAATAATCATGTATTTATCCATAAGCATAAGCCTATGTGCATGAGCCACACAGATATAAGAATCTTAGAAAAACTCAATCAGAAAATCCTCTATAGCCTCCTGAATACAGTTGAGACCTGCCCTGGTCCATCCAAAACTCTGTAGACTATGCTTGCCACAGATTTCTCTGACAAGCCTTTGAAAAGACAACTTTGGAATTGCATTATTCGGAGCTTTCATTGCACTTCTAATCTCCTTAAGGCACCTCACATGCTATGAGAACCTTCTTCTTGGCTATGATTTCCTTGAAAGTTTGGAAGGCTTGGAGGACCAATGTATCTTTGAAGCAAGACCTCTAGGATCAACTTTTTGCTTCCTTACAGTGGACTTAGTTCTAGCCATATGGAACATCCAAAAAGCCAAATAATGCTAACAAATTAGGAAAGATAATATCTTATATCAATATATCTATAATCACAAAGCAGTAGGCAAACAGTAATCACAAAGTCTAAATATAATCTCATTAAAACAATGCAAAGACGTATGAAATGCAAGTAAGCCTTGAAGATAGAGGAAACTCAACATCATATCGTGTTTCATATGGCACAAGGGCGTATGAAACGCGAGTCGGCCTTGAAGATAGAGGGAACTCAACATCATATCGTGTTTCATACGGCACAAGGGGAACAATGCAGACTCAAGTCAGATGAAACATGATATGACCTTACTCAGAAAAAAGAACATAACACCATTCATGTTTCATACGTCACATGACAAACATGTCAATCCTAGTCGTGTTCAACTCATCTATTCTACGAGTTATCTTCACCTTTAACCTTCTAGGAGAATCAACTCATCCTTTAGACTACTTTTTGGGCAAATTTATTTACCCTAAACATCTTGATCTTTCTTGATTGATATTTTTTTTTAATTTTAACTTATTTGTATATGTTTTTCCAACAGACACACATGCATTTGAAAGATTAAAATAGATTCTTTCATTTCAACTTAGTTATTTACTTGAAGCTTGAAGTTATATAATTTATGAAACTTAAAAGAGATTCAAGGTTCTATAACCTACATCAAGTTAAACGTGTGAAACACAAGTGTGGCTTTAATGGACAAAAGAAATCTAGCACCCACATTACCATAGAAACTTGTAGGCCTTAGTCATATGAAACGCGAGGAGGCCTCATGTGGACAAGAGAAACCTAGCACCCATCATGTTTCATACGTTTGGAATTTTTGGGAATGATTTAGTAGGAGTGTTCAAGTGATTCAGAACTTACTCATATTCTAGAAAAAAACTTACATTCTTGAGTGTTGAGTACATATGTTGTCGATGAAACTTTCTTTGCTACCCTTACGCGGAAGAATAATTTTGTATTGCGATCAAATTAGTGTTGTGTTGGTGTGGTTGAGCATAGAGAGGGTTTTGTCTTTGAAAAAACTCTTTTGCGATTCAGAAATCAGGTTTATAACGATGTTGGTTTACACATGTGGCAGCTATAATGCGTAGTTAATTTCACACATGCGACTGAAGACTGTTTTGCCTGGGAAGTTGTGCCACGTGTCACTTACTTTTTCGGCATGATAGCACTTTTATAGCTCTGATTTTCAAGTTTTTTCCTTTTTACTTTGCATTTTAAGCGCATGTCCTCCGAATTAGTGCAATGTACTTTTTTATCAAACGTGCAGTGACTGTTGCCATATATATATATGAACACTCAGGTTTGGGTTGGTCTTGGCTACTATTTCTTTCACATATATTGTCTTGTCTTTGACTAGTTTTTTATCTTGTAAGCATCACAAGACAAACCAAGCATATGCTTACAAGAAACCATTTATTCTCAAGAGCAAGGCCTGCAAATATCAGGTAGCACACTTTTCTTGGTATTTTTCTCTGTAATCTTCAATTTTGAGGCATTGAAGATGTTAGTTTATTTAAAAGGAGAAAGATACATTAGGGGCATAGAAATTATGTATTGGTTTTACTTTGTTTTTCTAGCAATATTGGTCTGGTAAACATGTAAAACGATGGGGTTTTGATGTTCCTGATGTATTGTTTTGTTCAAATTTTCTGGATGTATGAAATGCAAATTCATCAAGTTTTTTTTATAAATGACGTGGGAAATTCAATTTTGTGATCTGTGAGGTGGCCTAAATCATTGTTTTCGCGTTTCATGAGTCGACAATGTTAAACAAAGTTTGATCGATGAGACTTGGAATTTCATACTTTCTCTCCTGCATAAAATTTTGATTCATTTCTTTTACCTTGTATTTCTTTAATTTTCTTAGTAATATTTCTTTAGTCTACTACATATGAGAAAATGTGGATTTGTATATTATGACCTTTATTTTTATTTTCTAGATTTTTTTTTGTGAGTAATCGGGATGACTAAAATAAAGTATTCATTAGAGGGAATGGAGGAGGAGGATCTGGAGGTTACCTATGATGAAAAGCTGTTTAATTTTCTTCATGCAACTAGAAATTCATCTAGATTTATTTACTTTAGAGATATGCTCAATGTTCCCTTTGATTTGCAAGAGCTTTTGAAGGATCTGGAGCCCCAAGAGAGACACCAATTAAAAGGGGATTCTACTACAAGAAAATCTATCTTGTAACATCAACAAGACTTTATTTCATTCTTTTGATAACCAAAATAAAGAAAACAGCAATTCTTCACACAACATCATAGTAGATATCTCCCACGGATTTAATAGAGTCAACCATAATCTTCAACATCTTCATAGAATCCATCAATAGAACAATGAACACAAAAGAATACACCATTTCTGAATGGAAATCAATCACATAGTATTCATCTGCATTGTCTTCATAGTTTTCTCTCTCAATCTCTCATATATAGTTACACTGTTTTGATAGAATTTTCTATCTCTGACTCTCTCTCTCTCTCTCCGTCAATAGTACATCATCTCCTCACTAAAATACTCTCATAATAACTCTCAATAATCCTTCTTAGGTCATGGATGCACCTCCCAAGGGGTATGTCTGATATGAAGAGGCACCAGAGCCACTACAGTGTCTTTTCACAACTCACTACTGTCATTGTCACTCAGTCTTCTCTTCAGCCTTCAACAGCAGCTACTTCTTCCATTTGTTTTAGCTCTTTTGAACTAAGATTCATCCTTTCCAAAAGTTAGAAAATTTTCTCAAAGTCACACATACTTTCTACATAACACTTACAGAAAGTCTACAAAAAAGTACAATATAGTATCAGAGCAGATACAGAATAGTTACAGAGCAGAGACAAAGCAGAGACAGAGGCTCTATAGAAGGTTTACATAAGGTCATCAGAACCTCATAACTCATACTAAAACCATTTCAAACTATCAAAAACTATTCAATAAGCTTCCAAAAGATTTCAATCTTCATCAATCATCAATCCATGCTTCATATGTTAGATATTATCAATGCCCCAACCTCATTAGGTGCTACCAATGATCCATGGTGCTCAAAGTTGTAAGGCCCCCATTATGAGGAGAAGCCAAATGTGAGCCCGGACATTGGTTGAGTCCTGACTTGTATATCAGATGAGGTCTATGTGACCGGATGGCAAAAAGGTGGCTGTCGTGGGTCTAATCTTTGGGTTAGACGGAGTGGTTAAGCTAGTAGCAACTCGAGACGCATTGCATCGAGTTGCGGTGTAAGGGAGTTAAAAGGGGGCCCTATTGTGGGGTGCCTGGCGGGGGTCCGGGGGTAGCGCCCCCGGCCCGATGGTAAAGGGAATATTCCCTGGAATATTCCCTGGCCGACTAGTGGAGGCTCATATGGTAGGTCGGTCAGCAGGCCGACCTAACGACCTTCGCGGGCTATAAAAGCTAAACCCCTTTGCAGCCACCTCTCACTCATATTTCACCCAGTCAAAGTTGTTGTTCCAGCTAGCCTTAAGCTCTTCACCTATCTTCTGTTTAGATCGCCATCTAAGCTTCACACAATGGAAGCGCACGGGTGGACAGAGCCATCTTTGTATCAGTTGTTTGAAGTTAAAGAATTTACTGATTCTCCTCTTATCTGTTGTGTACTCTCTATCTATTTCTCAGATTCTATTCGCTGCGCCGTGTAATATTTTACATCATACAGAAGAAAATCAGAATAAAATAGAAGCTATACAGAAGGTATACAAAACCAATCAGACCCTAAACAGAACCTATCAGAACATCACAGAGCTTCATATCTCTACTGAAAATCATCATGAACTTTCAAAACATAATCAATATCATCCAAAACACTCTCAAACACTTCCTTTAACAACCATACATCGCTCTAAATCCATAAAAAATCAATCATTCAATCCTCAAAAACAATAAAAAATCAGTCAAAAATTCAGTCTTTTTCCACTCTCAACAAGATCTTGAACATAAACTGAAGAATTTTAAGGTGTTTTATGATAGAAGTGTGGAAGGCCTAGAGATTGAGGGATTTGTCCATTATACCGATGTAATGGAAGCTTCTAATGCTACTAGAACAACTTTGCAAACAAGGTTTAGCCTTATTGATGAAGAATTCAAGAAGTGGAAAGCAAATTGACGGTCGTATATGCTCATAGTGTCATGTAGACTGATGACTCCAATGGAGAGTACATACTTGCATCTGGTTCTTGTGATGCTATGCCATTGACCGAGGTTCTTTCTATGTATGTACAGTGCTGGCTTTTGGATTCTGGTGCTTCATTTCATATTACACAATGCCATAAGTGTTTCCATTCGTACTGCACTGTCTCTGGTTCAGTTCACTTGGGTGATAACATGTCCCTTGCTATTACTGGCATTGGGGATGTAAGGCTACAGTTCTCTATCGACAGTACTTTTATGTTACAGAATGTGCGTCATGTACCTGCACTTACATGTAGTCTTATGTCTACAGGGCAGCTTTGGCAGACTTGTGCTTGCTAGAGGTGCCAAGGCTAGTAGCCTCTATCCTCTTGTAGTTGATGGGTCCTCTATTGACCATATTTTGTCGATTAATTTTATCCCACATGTATCTCTTTGGCATCACCTATTTGGGCCATATGTCCTTGAAGGGAATGAAAATGCTTTCTGGTTCAGTACTTACTGCCCCTTGACTATGCATGTTTTGATTTATGTCTGCATTGTCTTTATGGCAGATAGACTAGGAATACGCATAAGAAGTTTGGTAGGACATGCATGAGTAAGCCCCTGGCATTGGTACATTTGGATGTATGTGGGCCCATGCCTTATCAATCTATGAGTGGTGCAAAGTACTTTGTGACATTCATTGATGATTTTTCACGTAAATTATGGGCTTACCCCATTAAGATTAAGTCAAATGTCTTGGTTGTGTTTCAGAGATGGCTTGTATTGGTTGAGAACCAAACTGGGCATAGGCTGAAATACCTTAGGATTGACAATGGGGGAGAATATGGCCACATGCCTTTGAGCATCTATGTGACAATTGGGGTATTAAGAATGGTGACCACCCTCTATACCCCACCCCAAAATGGTTTGGCTGAGTGGATGAATAGAACCATCCAGGAGTGTGTACATAGTATGGTTAGCCATGTTGGCCTACCACAGAGCTTTTGGACTGAGATAGTCAGTATAGTTGTGTATATCATCAATAGATCACCTTCCAATGGTTTGGATTTCCAAGTTGTAGAGGAGGTATGGACTGGGAAACCTCCGTCTTATGTGCATCTACGTATCTTTGGATGTGAGGCATTCTGCCATGTGCCCAAGGACAAGCGAGCTAAGTTGGATCCTAAGAGTATCAAATGCATTTTCCTTGGCTATGAAGATGTAGGGAGATGGGTTACTACCTCTCGGATCTGCAAGCGCAAAAAGTCATCCACAGCCATGATGTAGTCTTCCATGAAGACAAGATGCATAGGCAACCTGATAAGGTGGTAGAGATATGCAAGGTTATATTCCAAGAGAAGCCACGTTCTCCTGCACAGCTAGTTGAGCACCCTGCAGTAGCAGTTGGTACACATGGCTAGGGTGTTGGACAAGATGCTAGACATGCAAAAGAGCCTGCAGTGAGACAATCTACTAGAGCTAGATGTCCACCTGATCAATTTGAGCCCTCGATGCATTATGTCTTGGTTACAGATGTAGAAGAGCCTCTCACCTATGATGAGGCTATGTGTAGGGGTGACAGTCACTCCTAGGAGAGGGCTATGCAGTTTGAGATGGACTCCCTACATAAGAATATGACTTGGAAATTTTTTGCATTTCCTAACAGTAAGAAGGCTTTGCCATGCAAATGGGTCTATAAGATAAAAAGTGTCAAGTTTGTGGGAGAGAAGGAAGGAGTCTCACTTGAAGCTTTCTTGCTTGCACAATGGGGGAATACACACAAGGGTGGAGGCTGAAAAAAAAGTTTTCCTCTTCTTAGTTGTGTAAGCCAAAAGAACTCTAGTACAAAGAAATAGAAGAACCCTATATATGGGTCTCAAACCAAACTCAACTAACTAAGGCGGCATACTAACTGAGCCACGAACTAGAGTAGATAAGGATAGCTATCATGTAGCTATTATTCATGGGCGGTGTACCAACCGCGTCTGCAACTGACAAGTCGGTGACATAAATACACAACCGTCACCCTAGCGTATCACGAGTGGAGCTCGATATCTCAACACTCCCCCTCGAGCTCAATCCCAATTCCTGCACACCAAGCAGGTCTCTGAACTTGCGCAGCTTCTCTCCGCCCAATGCATTCGTGAATATGTCAGCTACCTGATCTTCTGTACTAACATAAACTAGATCAATAAGACCTAGTGAAACCCTCTCTCGCACATAGTGATAATGCATCTCAATGTGCTTTGTTCTAGCATGATAGATTGGGTTACTTGCCAAGTGTATACTACTCATGTTGTCACAATAAATGACAACTGGCCCATCTGTAGACTGATGCATATCATAAAGTAGCTTATGCAACCAAGCTACCTCACATGCAGCCATTGCTGCACCCCTGTACTCAGCCTCTGTGCTCGACAAGGCAACTGTAGGATGTTTCTTGCTGCTCCAAGTGACTGCAGCACTCCCAAAAGAGAACACATATCCACTGGTAGATCGTCTATCAGAAATACTACCAACCCAATCAGCATCAGTGTATCCATGCAACTGTACCTGAACCCCAGTCTCATAAAACAGTCCATATTGCAATGTGGACTTCACATACCTGAGTATGCGTCTAGCGGTATCCAAATGTGGTTTTCTTGGAGCTTGCATAAACTGACTTACCAATCCAACAGCATAGCTCAAATCTGGCCTGATAATAGTCATATAAATCAAACTTCCTACTATGCATCTGTACATAGTAGGGTCTTCTAGAAGCTCACATGCATCTGTGCTCAGCTTCACATTCTGCTCCAAAGGAACTGAAATAGGCTTACAGCCTGTCATCCCATATTTGGACAGCATGTCCAATCCATATTGCCTCTGCAAGAGCTGTATCCCACTTGGTGATCTAATCACCTCAATGCCCAACAAATAACGCAGCTCTCCCAAATCCTTCATCTTAAACTTCTGCTTCAATAGCATTTTCACATGAAGGATATCTTCATCACTATCACCTGTCACAATCAAATCATCAACATAAATGACAAGTAGCATAATACCTTTCTCTGTTTTTCTCACATAAAGTGAGAAATCTGCCTTGGAAATCTGAAAGCCAATAGTGACAAGATACTGTCCTATCTTGTCAGACCATGCTCTAGGTGCTTGCTTCAAGCCATACAAGGCTTTCTTCAACCTGCAAACAAACTCAAGATGAACAGCATGCACATAACCTGGTGGCTGCTCCATATAGACCTCTTCTTGCAAATCACTATGCAAGAAGGCATTCTTTACATCCATCTGATGTAAAGACCATCCCTTTGATGCAACCATATCAATGACTGCTCTTACGGTTGCCATCCTTGCAACCGGACTGAATGTTTCTTCATAGTCAATGCCATATGTTTGTGCATACCCCTTAACTACTAATCTTGCCTTGTATCTGTTCACAGAACCATCTGCATTGTGCTTCACCTTATAAACCCACTTACAGCCAATTGCATTTTTACCTTTAGGCAAAGGTACCAATTCCCATGTAGCATTTGCTTCCAAGGCATCCATTTCTTCATCCATGGCTTTCTCCCATTTTTCTTTTCCCATGGCTTGCTCAAAAGAAGTGGGTTCTGGTTCCTGTATCACTTTGACCATATATGCATAGTGAATGGCTGTAAATCCATCATATTTCAGCCTATCCACAGGATACCTAGCTCTCGTAGGCCTACACAAAGTAGGTTCACTCCCAAGTGCTCTCAAAACATCCCTGGTCTTCCTTACTCCAGGTGTAACAATAGAAGGAATACCCAACTCATCATCAATGCTCTATTCTGAGCCGTTGGATTCACCATCCACATAAGAGTGACCTGCATTCACATCAAACATGGGCTGATCAATCTTCTCTTTTCCTTTTCGTGATACCTGCATACCACTATCTGCATTGCTTTGAGAAGATTCTCCTGATCTCAATCTGCATGTCCATGGCGAAGAATGTGAACCACTGTTAGAGGACGCTCCAGGTCCACTAATATTTTGTGACTGCTACTGTGAATTCTGTGCAGCATTACCATTTTGTGCATCTACATCATCAATCACATTTACTGGTTTATACCAGCTACTCATCTCATCAAAAACAACATCTCTGCTCACTGTAAACTTATGAGTAGAAGGGTTATAGCATCTATACCCTTTTTGCTGCAGAGAGTAACCAATAAAGATGCACTTCTCAGCTTTTGGATCCAACTTGGATCTCAGCTCATCTGGCACATGTACATAGGCAATGCAACCAAAAATTTTCAAATGAGAAATATCTAGTTTCCTACCAGTATACCTCTCCTCTGGAGTCATCCCATGTATTGTTGCAGTGGGAGTCCTGTTCATTATATAGACTGCTGTAGCAACTGCTTTAGCCCAATAAAAATCTGGCAAGTCTTTTTCATTGAGCATGGCACGAGATACCTCTCCAATATGCCTGTTTTTCATTTCTGCAATTCCATTTTGTTGTGGGGTATGACTGCATGAATATTGTTGCTTTATGCCATGCTCCTGCAAGAACCTTGCACACTCATTTGAGAGGTACTCTCCCCCTCCATCTGACCTTAGGCATTTCATTTGCAGGCCTGTTTCTTTTTCAACCATAGCTTTCAGAGTTTTAAAATGCCCAAAAACTTCACTTTTCTTTTTCATAAAATACACCAAAACTTTTCTGCTATAGTCATCAATAAAGCTGACAAAATAATGACAGCCTCCAAGAGATGCAGCTTTACTAGTCCACACATCAGAGTGGATTAATTCCAATGGCTTCTTACTCTCTTGAACATGTCTAGGAAATGGTTTCCTTGCCTGTTTTCCAAACTGACAGGCTTCACATACCTTATGCATTTTTGCAACCTTGAATTTAGGCAAACCTGCAACAATATTTTAGGCTTGCATTGATTTAAGTCGCTGTACATTAACATGACCAATGCATTTATGCCAGATATCAATATCTGCAACTACACCGGTCCCATGTGCAAACATTGCTGCACTCAATTCAAGCATGTCTACATCCAACGTAAACATTCTGCTCTTCTTCTTTCCTTTTGCTATCAAGCGACCTTTATTTTTCATATCCTCAACAAAGCATCCATGAGGATTAAATCTGACCTGCAAGCCCTGCTCAACCATTTGACCAACAGAAACCAGATTCTTGGTGATATTCGGGACATGAAATACATCGGACAGGTATTTCTTTTTCCCATCCTGCATAGACAAAGAAATTTTTCCAATCTGCACAATAGGATGTGCAGTATCATCACCAGTCTCCACAAATCCTGGTTTTTCCATTTTCCTTGCATCCTCCATCCATTCTGCATGACCTGTCATGTGGTTTGATGCACCTGAGTCAACATACCACATATCGTTGCTTTCTTCTGCACTTGTCACAGAATTGTTCATGTGCTGCACCATAAACAAATGCTCATTTCTGTCATCACCCGGTCTACTAGAAGATGCATAATTTCCTTGTTGCAGTTTTCCATTCATGATGTCATTTTGCTTTTTATAGCAGTCTTTAGCCATATGACCCATTTTACCACAGTAGTAGCATTCAACATTACTGTTTGCATTTTGGCCTCTTTGCCATCCACCACGACCTCTTTGGCTCCCCCTGCCTCTAGAGTTACCACGTCCTCCTTCATAGGACTGGTTTTCTTGAGTTTGCTGCATATTCTGATTTCTACCACGGCCTCCAAATCGGCCTCCTCTACCTCTGCCTCTACCTCTTCCAGCATTTGAGTAGAAGACAGCTTCTTTTGAAGTTCCTCCTGAAGAAGATGCACCACCATTTCTCTGCTCCTCAGAAATTAGAAGAGCAATCAACTCCTCAAAATCAGGAAATCTTTCACGGACGGAAATGGATGTTCGGAACTGTGCATAATCCTTTCCTAGACCATTCAAGGTCACAGAAAACTAAATCATCATCTTCCACTGGCAACCCAATGGAAGCAAGTGCATCTGCAATCTTCTTCACCTTCATGTGGTAGTCATTGATGCTCATGTTTTCTCTTTGCACATTGTGCAACTCTTGCTTGAGCTGCATTTTCCTGGCTTGCGTATTTGTGCTATACATTTTTGACAAAGTATCCCGTGCCTCCTTTGGCGTACTTGCATCTTGAATATGCACAATCATAGAGTCTGAAATGCTGATAGACAGCCAGTACATAACTTTTCTGGCTCTCTCATGCCATGCTTTAAATGCCTGCATTTGCTGTTGATTGGGAACATCAGGAAGAATTGGTTCTTCTTCATTTCCTGCAACAAATTCCCAATATCCTTTTCCCAGAAGGAAATTCGTCATTCTAAACTTACATGCTTGGAAGTTGTTCTTGTCAAGCTTTTCAGTGACAATCTATGAGAGAGAATCAGACGCCATTACAGAACACTGCAAAAAATTCTGTCACTGCAAAGAACACAACTTCAGCCTCACAAAGGCAAATCTGCAAAACTGACGAAAGTGGTATTTGACCACACAATCACTTTCTAGTGATGATTTTGCATCAACAAGCAACAGGGATGATTCTGTAACTCCCAATGTCTCTGCGCACAAGCATATGATGCAATTTCTACAGTAACTTTTCACCGACCTCTAGAACAGTGGCTACACAGCATAAAACTGGGCCTTTTCCTGAGTGCGTGCAGAAAACTTCTGCCTCCAAAACAGGCCCCGAAATGGCCTCAAATCAAAAAAACAAGGTCGCCAAGGGCTAAAGCCCTTTCCCACAGCATATGCCCTCTTGCTTCACCGCGAAGGGCGTCTCAACCTGAGATAAAGCACTCCTGCACTTTCCGGCTATGCTACCTGCAGAGATCTGCTCCCAAAATAGAAAATGAAAGCAACACTGCTCCTCTTACCAGAACACCGCGAGCTTGGCTTGCTTTCTTGAGCTCCTTACCACGAACAAGGCTCTGATACCATGTCAAGATTGTGGGAGAGAAGGAAGGAGTCTCACTTGAAGCTTTCTTGCTTGCACAATGGGGGAATACACACAAGGGTGGAGGCTGAAAAAAAAGTTTTCCTCTTCTTAGTTGTGTAAGCCAAAAGAACTCTAGTACAAAGAAATAGAAGAACCCTATATATGGGTCTCAAACCAAACTCAACTAACTAAGGTGGCATACTAACTGAGCCACGAACTAGAGTAGATAAGGATAGCTATCATGTAGCTATTATTCATGGGCGGTGTACCAACCGCGTCTGCAACTGACAAGTCGGTGACATAAATACACAACCATCACCCTAGCGTATCACGAGTGGAACTCGATATCTCAACAAAAAGTACCCCTCGGCACCTCAAGTCAGCTTATAAATATGACTTGGAAATTTTTTGCATTTCCTAACAGCAAGAAGGCTTTGCCATGCAAATGGGTGTATAAGCTAAAAATTACCCCTAGGCATCCCAAGTCTGCTTATAAGGCAAGACTTGTTGCTAAGGGTTTTAAGCAAGAGCATGGAGTTGACTTTGATGAAGTCTTTTCTCATGTGGTCAAGATGACTATCCTACACTTGGTTTTGGCCTTAGCCATGCAGCTTGACTTGGACATGTATCAGATGGATATCAAGACTGCATTCTTGCATGAGGATTTGCATGATGAGATTTACACAGAGCAGGCTAAGGACTTTGCATAACCTGGTAGGGAGCACCTAGCGTGCAAGTTGAAGAAAAGTCTTTTTGGCTTGAAGCAGGCACCTAGGGAGTGATATCATAAGTTTGATTCCTTTAAGCAAACAGAGGGCTACAACAAGAGTGCTATGGATCCGTGTCTTTACAAAAGAAAGCCCGTGACGGCTCATTGCTTATTTTTTGTACTTTATGTGGATGATATGCTAATAGTAGGGAAAGATCAAAATGAGCTGGATGCTCTTAAATCTCAGCTAAAGAAGAGCTTTGAGATGAAGGATTTGGAACACGCCTCTCACATTCTTGGTATGCGCATTAAGGGTGACAGGCATCAAGGACTACTCTATCTCTCACAAAGGGAGTACATTCATAAAGTCCTTGAGCGTTTTTGCATGTAGAACATGAAGCCTGTTGGATGTCCATTACCTTCTTATGTGAAGGTCTTATAGGCTGATTGTCTGCAGACAGATGAGTAGAGGACCGAGATGGCCAAGATCCCTTATGTATCATCCATGGGCAGTTTGATGTATGCCATGATAGCCACTCATCCAGATATTTCCTTTGTAGTTGGTATTGTGGCATGCTATATGGCTACACCCGGAAAGAAACATTGGGATGCCATGAAGGATATCATGAGATACCTAAAAGGCACAGCAGATATGTGTATTTGCTATGGTATCCAAGATACTGGAGTTGTGGGGTACACAAACTCTAATTATGTAGGACATTCAGATAGTAGGAAGTCCACTTTTGGCTATGTATTCGCCTATGCTGGAGGTGTTGTCTCTTGGATGTCTAGGGTTTAGAAGTGTACGACTCTCTCTATCACTGAGGCCGAGTATGTTGCAGCCATTGAGGCATGCAAGGAGGCCATATGGTTGGGTCATTTGATTCATGACCTTGGGATTACTTCTATACCTACGTTTTATTCAGATTCTATGAGTGCTATTTAGCTAGCCAAGATTGTGGTCTTCCATGTGAAGACAAAACACATTGAGGTGAGGTATCACTTCATATGTGGGGTTGTGGAGGAAAAGTCTATTAACCTTGTCAAGATCTCCACTGACGAAAATTCTACAAATCTACTCATGAAAAGCCTCACCACTGAGCGCTTTGCCTTCCTTAGGAGATTGATGGGCATTGGATGAGATGACATTTTTCCTCATCTTGTTGTACATGTGTACATTGTATTGTCTTTTCTTTTTCTTTTCACTCCTCATTGGGGTAGATTTTCCTTTAAGTGGGAGGTTGTTGGGGGTAAAGGTGCCTCTACCTACTAGCTGCCTGTGTATTACTACACTGACAATACCCACCACTACATACTGTAGGTAGTGGGTCCCCCATTACCATCACTTTATTATTTACTCTTTTAGTGACAGTTTGAATAAAGGAAGGCTCGGTCACACATTGTGATTGTTGGAGTTCCCATTTGGTCTCTCTCTCTTTCTTGCTCTTGCTCTCCCGCCATAGTTCTTCCAAGCAAGCTTCGATCCTTCTTACCTTTCAAGGCATGGCCTCCTCGTCAAGTGTCTCAACACCAAACAATCCCAATGGGATTGATAGCACAATTGCCAAACTAGAGGGTGGTTTCCGTCTAGGGCAATCGGAAAAGAGATGAGTGATTTCACACTCCGTGTACCTAAGATTTTCCTTGTCACGATTGGCATGCTCCCTCTCTAGGCAACGCGAGGAGATATGTCCTAGGTCATTGCAAGTCTAACACGAGATTGGCTCTTGAGTTTGTCCTCCTATGCCTCTACCTAATGCCATCACTAGTATTGTTCTGTAATCCATGAGGATCATATTATCCTCTTCATCATACGAGACGTAAGGGTTTACGTAAGGTTTCTCATCATTTGGCTCCTCCACGAGGATCCAATTATCCTCTTTGTCATACGAGACGTAAGGGTTTATGTAAGGTTTCTCGTCATTCGGCTCCTCCATGAGGATTGGATTATCCTCTTTGTCATACGAGACATACATAAGGTTTTTCATCGTTTGTCTTCTCCACATAGTGGATTGAAGCGTCGCTCGATGGATGGGTTACATAGGGTCTAGGTAGACTAGGTATTCCTGTGGGGTTTATCTCCATTCTAGGAATGGTTGGTTTAGCTTCGTTGGGTTAGGAGACCCAATTAGGCTCTTATGAAGAAGTTTAGCGGACTATTTGCTAGGTGAGGCTGATTGTAAGATTGCAAATACAAAAGTCTCCTTGGCAATCAGCAATGCATGGCATCATGACTAAACCTATCACAATTTGCGCAAGGTTGGGACCAAGGGTCGTAATACTCGGCTGGCAGGTGGTTTCTGCCACAATACACACATGGAATGTGAGGGCGTGTTGGTCTTCTTATCATCTCTTGTAGTTTGGCTACCTCCATCTTCATCTCCACTAGTTCTTGACTTGGGTCAGCATCTTTTCCCTTGTCCCGAGTACTTGTGCCTTTTGCTTGACGTTGAAGCTCTCTCAAAGTTCCTAGGGTTAGTCTCTTCTTGAATTAAGCCCCTCGAGCTTCTCTCCTTGAGCTGATCATCCACTCTAATGGCCTCTTCAAAGACCTTGGTTAGCATGTCTCACTGCAAGCTTGAGTTTCCTACCAAGGTCTTGTAGAGTTCTTTGCCACATATCCCATTGATAAAGATTGTAGACACCGCTCTCTCCGTGGATCGTTCACTCATCGGGATTCTCTTAGAGAGACTCCTCACATGGGTCACATAATCCTTGATGACTTCCTTATCTCTCCGTTTCACGTTCATGAGTCGTATGATCAGGTTGTCTAAGTACCTAGCTGTTTATTGCAAAGTGAAGGAAGCAAAAAATGAGGCATCAAGAGGAAAAGCACAAGGAGGAAAAAAGGAAAAGGTGCCCTACAAGAGAGTGGGCCCACTAGGAGTACAAGACGCAACCATGGAAGCCACAAGCAAGAAGGCGCACCTTTAAATATAAAGGTGCATCCACAACCACTATAAAAGAGTGCTAGGCTCCCTCCTGTGCAATTTGTAACGATGAATGGGCAGTGGGACTAAACTAGAAAGAAAGGAGGACAATTGGAAAAAGGTCCTAGTCATGTAAGAAAAAGGGGATACCACCCAAAAGGGATTTAGGATTTTGTATATAAAGTTCAAAAAGTGAATGAGAGCTCATTCTTTGGTGTGTAGCCAAGTGGATTGGTCAAGGGGTATTCAATGACTATGGGTCAATTTGGGGCTCTAAATGGGTGGATAGCTAGCAAGTTTGGCTGTTGCTTTTAGGTCATCAAGTTGCACTTTCAGCAAGAGGCTCTACGAGCTATTCAATACATCTAGAAGGCTATCTGAAGGTTTTCCTACTATGAGAGGTGCTCTACCTAGCCTAGGATGTACTAGATCTGGAAAATTTTTCCTATCAACTTCTGGTCCAATTTACAGGTGTCCGATTATCAAAATGGGACTGTGGTTGGTCCAATTTTCCGATTCTAATGTGTCCAAGTCCGATTGTCCTATTCTTATGTGTCCAATTTTGGTTGGTCCAATTATTTGATTCGAATGTGTCTAATTTTGGTGCCAAACAAGATGAAAATCGAATCAATGGAAACAATTTTTGGCATGCCATGTCACACAAACTTCTAGAATGTAAGAATAGACAAGGGGTAAGGTTTATATATACCTGATGCAGCTGGAGAACACTCGTGTGTGATTATCAATTCGTACTTTGGCATAGGATTCTCTCTTCTCTCTCAAGCTCTCTCTCTCTCTCTCTCTCACTATTGAGATTGAAACTGAACCTTCACCCCCTCTTCCTTGGGTCTAAAACCCTCATTCTAGTACCCAAGTGTTGCTTCATTTGTGCTCTTGCCTTATGAATGGATTTCAGTCCCTTTTTTTGCCTATGTTGGGCTTGTTTACAGTAGCAACCCTAAAGCAATTCTCTTTTATTTCTTGGTCCTATCCTACTCTAAATGCAAAAAAAATCAAAGCTCAAGTACTGAAATGATTTATCCTACTTCTCTAATCATTAAAAAATCAAAATAATTACTTATTTTGAAGATTAAACTCCCAAATCTCCTACCTACATCAAGCATCGATTCAAGGATGAAACTCTACTTCGACACTCGATTTGAAGTGTGCGAGTGCTCAAGCTTGAATCCCTTAGTCTTAGCAAACGGAACCAAAATGAAGTGGGAGCTCATGCTCAACCACCAAGACCCACATACCGCTTATTATTTCAAGCATTTCAAGCAATCTCTAATGGCTATCCCTCACCTAGCCAACACACTTCCGATCCTACGAGTGTAGTGAGCTTACCTTGATGCCCAAATGAGTAGCCTCCTCCCTCAAGCACTAAAGTAGCTCCAAATCCATGATGCGAGCTCAAGCAAGCTCAACCCTCTACCGTCAAGCTCCATCCACCATAGCTACGTGCACGAGACAAGAGAAGAGAGGAGAAGAGAACAGAAGAAGAGAGGAGAAGATGGAGAGCTTCTCCACCACAGCCCCTCACCCTCACACACTTACTCCCTCACACTCTCATACTCCCTCTCTCAAGCATAATCACAAGCACAACAAGAGGAAGAGAAGAGAAGAAGAAGAGAGCTACTTTTGCCACACACCGACAATGATCTTCTCATTCACTTTTTGAGTTTATATTCAAGCCCTAAATCCTTTGGGCACCCTTCCCCTTTTTTACATGACCGAGCGTCTTGCCAAGGTCCTCTTTTCCTATTCCCTTCTATTTACATTATCCATTCACCTATGCCTGTCTAGATTTTACCATTTGCACAGTAGGGAGCCTAGCACTCTTTTACAAAATTTTAGGGGCGTCTTTCATTTACAAAGTGCCTTTCATCTTTTGCATTTTTATGAGGTTACCTTTGCACCTATTTCCTTTTCTCATTCTTGTTGACTTTATTAGGTTCACATTTCAAAATTTTCTTAGATTTTCTTTTCTTTTATTTTTCCTTATCCTGGGATGGGGTTAAATCTCCCATGGATGGGCATTCTCTCTGTTTCTACTTTGCTCTTCAGTTTTGTGAAAAACAATTGCCTATTGTTATACAACTTTCTGTAGCTTCTAAAGACAATGGGATCAATCTATCACATAGAGCTCCATCAGGATAGTGACATGCTTCTACCATTAAGAAATGCACTTCTTGTAGAAAGTGGCTTTGGTAATGAAGATCTCCAAATCTTCAATAGTAGTAGGAATTCTACAATATTGCATTGCCTTTCTTCCTCTTCAAGAGTGCCACCTTTTCCATTTTCAACCTCTATTGGTGCTTATTGATGGCAGTATTCTCCAGTTGTGCACAAAAAACATGGAGCCCCAGGAGAAACATCAAGAAAATGGGGACTCTACTACAAGAAAATCTATCTTGTCACATCAACAAGCATATTATTCATACTTTAATCAACCGCGAGAAGAAAAACAACATCATATAGCAATTCTCCCATAGATTTATCACAATAAATCCTCAACATATTCTTCATAGAAACCATCAAAGAACCACAATGACACAAAAACAGATAGAACACATATAGAAGCAAATAGAGCTTACACACCAAATATAGAAGCTCTGCAAAATGCTAAAGAAGGTCTACAAAAGGCATAGAAACCATATATCTCAAACCAAAACCACTTCAAAGAATACAAAATCTTCCAATATACTCTCAATCATTCCTCAAAACACTTGTTCACAATCTCAACCTCATAAACAAAAAGAAAACAGACCAAAACAGAGGCAAAACAAACCCTATCAGAACCAAATAAACACATTACATGACCTACCAGAACATCATATCTCAACCAAAAACTATCATGAGCTTCTCAAACATACTCAACCCATCCCAACACACTCCAAAACACTTCCAAACTCAAAAAAAAAACTATCTATCTATCATAAAATCAACCATTCAGCTCACAAAAATAACAAAAATCATCCCAAAAACAAGTTAACTCAACCCTCAGTGGCTACAATCTGTCTTCCAAGAACTCTCCTAATTACACTTGAAGCACTAGATTCATTGCCTACAAGAATAATTTCACCTTCTCAAGCTCTAAGGCCGCTTGACCTACCGCAACATCCATCTCATTAAACCTAGACTCAAACTCTCATAGTAGCTCTATTGCCACCAAGCCCCGGCTTGTATATCCACTCACAAAAGATATGAGTTATGTCCATCCCAATATATTCTAGGAAATACTCTTCCTTCAGGGCTTTCTTGAAAGAAACCCAGTAGGACTCAAAGCATAAATCTTATTAATGCACACCTTAAGGGATGAAGTCGGTCATTGCACAAAGTACTAGCTCATTAGCTACATAGGCACACCAAAGAACTCCATCATTAATACATAAAGCTTCTGATAGCTTGAAATATTGTGACCTTCAAAGAGCTTCTTCTAATTTTCCACTACTTCCATAGCCTTGGTAGCCACAAACTCATACTGTGTATTAGCTTGAAGCCACATCTGTTGCAGCATCTATTGTTGATAGTGATGTTGCTGTTGCTACATGTATGCATTAAAGGCCTGTAGAAGCTACTTCATCTCATCTCACTAGAATCTGATGCACTTGCTAAAAGAGGTAGTTCTCCCATCTTGTTGACAATCTAGATGTGGCTTTCACATCGGGTTCACTAGTGATATCAAAGGGCAATCGCATGGATCCACAAATCCATAGAGAATATGTAGTGAAATAAGACAAAAGAAGATTGACAATCTACACCAAGTAGGAGTCCTTAATTTATAAAACCCAATTCAACCTCTAAAACATCTGAGTCTTCAGAATATGTTTTTTTGCATTGCAGTTGTAATCTCAATACACTTTGAAGTCTTTAGGTTTTAAAGAAAGAAGATTGGGCCTTTGAAGATAGGAGTGATGGGAAGCAAAAAACTTCAACAACTTAGAGGAAAAGAGTTGAATTAGATTTAGATGTTGATGGCTCTTAAGATTTGGCAATTAAAGGCTAGATTCATCCTTTAACATCAAAGTATTATGGAAAAAGCTTGGAAAATCTTGGTCATGATGAGCCATAAGTTTCCATGATGACACTCTAACATCTTCGTATTACTACAATGATTGGGTTTACACCGTTAGTTTACCAAGCCTCCTTCAATAAGAGACTAGCTAAAGGAAAGAGTATTCCTAACACATGGGAGCAACTACCTACAAAGTCACGACTACTCCTCACCTATTCAAAACTGCAGCAACAATAAAATCATGCAGCCTGCATGTCACATCAAGCAAGCTATGTTCACACTTTCATAGTCATGTAGAAAGCACACTAATTTCATGGACCTTAAATACATTAAGACCCTCCAAAACAAGTTACCTTTGATGATAGTCCTCCTTTTGCTCACCGCCTCCTCTACGTTCTCCATGCATGCACTTCCCTTCCTTGCTATTGGTGATGACTAATCTTAATTATGGATTCCCTCCTCCGTCATCACAATCTCCTCATGCCTGCCATCCAAGGAATTGCGCTCCCCTTCTTCTCCCCTATGATAGTTGCTTTCCCTTATGCTCCTAGTGATATGAATTACAGCTTGGACTTGTTACAATGATGTACTACTTCTAGGTCAAATTATAGATGAGGATGCTCAGAATTAAAATAGATTATACTACTAATGGTACCTATCATCCTGGCATTGCCACTCTAGAACAAGGATTGTTGAATTAACTCTCTACATAGTTGATGGCTTCCAAAGTAGAGACACTCAGCTCATCTTCATTGACTATAGGCTTGTTGTCACGCTAATCATGTAGAAATCCATGGCTAGTCCAAGGCCTGCACAATCCAAATGCATCCACCTAAAGTATTAATGCCTTTCTTTCATGCAAAATTGTGCAAAAATCCAAATCTTTAAGACTCTCTATGACTTGAAAATGGCTCTTAATTAAGCCCTTCAAGGTAAAGGTCGGCAATGGTGGTATAGTCGAATTCACTAAAAGCAATATTGTTTATTCTATGTGATGACAATGTCCATTTCATCACAAATAAGGGGATAGCAATTCAATTATCTCTCTCTCCCTCTCTGGTACATTGTCCTAGTAGTTAAAAGCTACAATAGCCTTATTCACACCATAGCCCCCCCCCCCCCCCCCCAATGCAAGTTGTCATATAGCAAGAGCTTTTTTCCACCCTTCATTTAGTTGCCTTGTATGCAAGTTCGATTCCATGAGGGCTGTTATGGCATGAAAAAGGCTCTCGCAAGTTTTCTATTGCTAGGAGAATATACCAAAGAGGGGGGGAGAGAGAGAGAGAGAGAGATCATTGAATCGCCATCCTCTCACTAACCCTGAATCACCATTCTCTTATTTGCAGTAGTGAATGGACCTTCATTGTCTCTATCGAGACCAAAAATGGGCCCAACCCTGGCTCTAAGGCTCTAGCCTAGACACACTAAATAATCCCCATGGCCGCTTCACAGCATCTAGGAGCGTCTAGATGCTGAAAAATGATTTATCTAACAAATGTGTTTGTAGACATGAGTTTCAAACTGTAGTGCAATGAACTGTCTATCCTAACTCTAAGCAGATGGAGTATCCCATACATATAGGTGACTAACACCTCATTGTACACACAAATAGAGCACCCTAGCTAATTCTTGTAACTCCTATGGCTCTCCTACACCCCAGGGATTGGCCCTAATGCACCATTTTAACACATAAAGAACAACAAAACATAGACCTCTCTTTTTAATTTTTCTATCTAGGATATTTATTATATCCTCACACAAACCTTCCTCAAAAATAACCACTCCAACCTACACCAAGGGAAACCTCTTTTGCTAAATCGTAGATCAATAATTCAATACACATGTGTTATGCATCCATGAGTTGATCGTTGATATCATGCTTCATACACATGCATTTTGGAATATCGTAGCATGCTCAAACAATTTTTAAATAATAACTAGCCATATGTTGTGCAAAACAGTCTTTCCATGATTTCTTTTCTCTAATGTTATACCGCGTTGCAAAGGGACAATACCGAGCTAACCCGAGCTACTATTCCTATTCAAACTTGAACCAAATGAAGCCTATATGCCATAATATGCAATGAAATCATAATTTATTCAAATCTTATCTCTTTTTAGCTCCTTTTTCCCTATCACTTAGGTTTTTCTTTCGTGCACAGGTGTAAAAGAATGTGTCATCATTTTTCATATGAATAAGCAATAAATACACACTTTTCACACGTAAATGAAGGTAAGCTAAGAAAAATCCTCATGCCCTATCCTTGTTATACATCCACATATATATTCTTAATTTTTGGTACTTTTTAGTGTATTAAAACTACTTTTTCTCTATTTTTTTAAAAATACTATTTTTCATGGATATTTTTATTTACTTGAATATAAAGTACTAATTTTTTTATTTATGTGATTAGGGAGCATGGTCCATCAAGGTATCAATTATTATTCCATATGAACAACATTGAACCCTCAAAACCCAACAAAAACTCCATTTCCACATCAAATCCCACATCTTGGGTTTTGAGATTTTAATCTTTTTTATGTAAATGACCAAAATTGATTGATTTTTTTATAATTTTGGATAGAAAAACTTAACACAAGTATTTTCAATCATTTTTCATGATAGACACAAGAGATACAACGTAATATATAATAAATCGGTACTTACGCTAAATCTCGCATACGTGATGCATTGTATATCAAAAAATGGAGCCGTTGATGCCATCATACAACTATTGATGCTCACCCTCATGCTTCCTCACTCCATTCCTTGCATCTTTCCACAATCTAGCACCCATTTTCCCCATCCTCTCAACCCATACGAGCAATAATTTTGGCAAGAGAAAAACAGGAGAGAGAAAAACTAAAATTTGAGCTTTCCATTCAATGCATCATTTTTCTTGCTTGTTGCAATGAAATGGAGCAAAAATTTGCAAGAAGCATGGCGAAAGCTATTCCTTGTAATTCCATTGGTGGGTAGAACTTGCCAGTTTTGGGGGCATAAAGAGGTGCGTCAAAAAATGTGTCCCCTCTCCTCTGATTCAATTTTTTCATGTTTAAAGCTTCTAAGCTTCATTAAAATGCTAATTACCAAATTAACATAAAGAGCTATTAAAGGAGTCATCCTAAGTGGTGGTTTGATCTGCCTATGCTGACTTAGGACAACTGGTCAAGGAACTCCTACTAGGCGAGTACTCCTATAATCTATCTCATTTATATATGTTTTTCATTTATCTCAGTCCCTATTATTTATGATTGTGCACTTCGATGTGTAAAAAGGAGGGAAATGAGTGTATTGTGATCCACGGAGAGTAGGGCATCGATCTCGGTACCCAAGAACCTACCAAGCTCTTGCGAGGTGACACGAAATTTTTCTTTTTACGCCCACTTACTTTTATTTTTTCTTTAACCATCCTTATTTTCTTTTTTATAATGCCACCCCTAGGAAGACAAGGCATCAACCTCATGTCTCTAACTCGTTCCAAGGAACCCACTAGGCCTTCACAAGGCAATGAATATCAACTCTTTGAATTTTTTCTTTTTTTCTTTTTCCTTAATGCAAGGGTTGAACCCCTTTTTATACACCTCCATATTTTATATATTTTAGATATATTTATTATTTGTCTCTTTTATTAAGTAGGCTTTCCTAGCTACCTCATAACTAAGAAGGATTCCTAGTATCAGCTCCTTAGTAGGCTAGAAGGAAAAGGTCACTAGGACTGCCCTCTAAAACAGCTCTTTACATGCCAGACAATGTCTTCACAAGAGGCAGTGGACAATTGTTCAAACCTCCCCAAATATACCTAGATCTAATATTCTGGAAGTTACTAATGCTATCCCGCAGTTGCCACAAAGATTCAAAATTATTCTCACACATCGACATGGTCTACAAATCTCCAACCTTGTAATTGTTACTAAAACCAATAAGACCTTAGAGCCTGTGAAAAAAGTGGATGTGGCCAACGCCTCCCTAGATCTTGATACTCCAAAGACTAGCATATGGATAGAAGGCTATTTCATTACAAGTGCATTGATAAATGGAGTTTTCTCAATGAACATCATGACTAATGTAATGATGAAATATTTGGGCCTCCAGCAAGGCATGTAGCCCACTTAAAGGCTCATCAAATTGTCTTATCAAAGTAGAATCGAGACTTTAGGTTGTGAAAACATGGGATCTAGAGCATGGCAGCTATGGTGGCTCATAGACATAGACTAGATTCATGTAGACACTGACATGTGAGAGCGGAATTTAGGTGACGGGAAGTGCTTAAAAATAGCTAAAAATTATGAATATCAAGGGAAAAATATTCAACGTCAAAGGCGGCGGCTCGATCTAGGACGATTTTAAGCGCCAAAGTGCTTTAAAGACACCCGAGCGTCACTTGTTGATTTTTCATAATTTTTCAGATAGTCGTGCGGGTTGACACAAGCTACTGGCCAATGCGGGATGCTAAGCCGGACGCCTAGGATTTTTCAGAGCTCGATTCCGAGTCCGGACGGGGAAATGGCCAAGAAACCGGTCAAGATACGAAGGGGTGGACCAAAGTTTGGCCAAATGGGCAAGTGACCTTTGGGAGCCCAATTTGAAAATGCCACATGAAAAGTTAGGAGCAAATCGTGGAGAGAGAGAAGAGGAGAAGATGGCGCCTGCATCACGCCGAAAAAAGCGCCATGTGGATGATGATGCTTCATGCAGCCTGCAAACAACCCATGCCAATGAGCATTGCCCTTCATTCCCCTCTGAATCCTGACTCTATCGCCACCCTTCACCCGTCAAATGATGCTCTCTTTGAAGATCTCTGATTTCACTCTTTCTCTCTCCTCCCTCTCTCTCTTCTAAAGGCAAGTTCATGTGGGAAGAAAAAGGAAGAAGAAAGAATGATGGAGGCTTGTCCGGCATGGATCAGATTGCTCCACGGGCTGGAAATGGTGATTTGTGATTGTTCTGGACATGAAGTGCTGCTGATTTCCAAATTTGAAGCCATGGACATGAAACCCGAATACGCAAATAAGCGGTAATTCAAAATTTTCAAAGAAAATTTGAGGTTTTATGGCTTTTGATTGATAAAATGTCGTTCATGTGGGCTAAAAATTGTTTATGTTGCTGTTTTCCATGAGTTCTTGCTGGTCATAATCAGAAAATCAGAAAAATATGCATCTTGTGGTTCAAAATAATACATTAAAACACGTAAAATATGGAAAATCAAGGGAAAATGATGTTTTTGGGCATAAAAATGGAAAAATGAATAGGAACACCAACTAAACTTTCAATTTCGCTGCAAGAAGGAACTAAGGGCCACAGCCCATAACCTATTTTGAATTTTTAGTAATAAAATAATGCGGAAAATTAGGAAAAATATAAGGAAAATAGAGGAAAATCACTAAAAATAGGAAAAAAATGCATTTTGGGTGTGGAAAATTAATAAAAATTAAGAAAAATATTTGTGAATGTTGGTGGGGACTGAAGCATGAGGATTTGCCTCAGTTCAACCCCACCTTCTTGTTCTAGTGTGATTTTTCCTGCTTTTTATACATAAAATGATGGCAAAATGCCCTATAAATCCATACAACGATGCAATATTTAAACGGGGGAAGGGTAGAGTAGTTGAAATATGTCTAAATGTCGTGTGGGATGATGGAAAAGTTGTTGATTTCTATGCATAGCATTTAGGATGGATAATAATTATAAAATAAGGGCCTAGTAGCACGAGGGTTCCCTTGGTGCTAGGTTTGTGCAACGCCGCATAAGAACGGTAGTTGGAAATCATTGAAAGGATGTTTTCCACATGTGCACAATATTGATTTCATAACTGTTTGAGCACTAGGCATCCACACAAATGCATAAATCATGGAAATATTTAAAGGTATCAGAAATCCTGGATGCACAGCAATTGTTTTCATTAGGACATTGACCCACGTTGAGTGCGAGACAGGACACCCTAAGCCATAGGCTAGTCGTGGGGTCTAGGGAAAAGAGAAGTAAGGACAATGGTACATTCCTGTATATGATTAAATGGTACCTTGAGTGGATTTTGTGTGAAATGTTTATATGTTGAGCGACGCATCGAGGGGCCAATCCCCAAGGTGTAGGAGAGTCGCAGAGGGTTGACGGCATTCAACCGTAAGAGGAACCCCATGTGTATGTGATTTGAGCCTTTTGGCTATGTGAAAGGAACTCCCTCTGAGCAGTAATATTGGGTTAGGATCAGTTGGACTACAACGTATTACAAACGCAATGTTTAGGAAGGCAGAGATTTTGATAGACGCTCCTGGCTGCGAGGCCGAGGGGTTGTCTTGTGCGTAGTGACGAGGCCCGGCTAGTGCATGAGCCAGTGCCGGGCCGTTTTTAGGTCCATCAGTGGTGCGTCTGCCGGGAGCCGCTTAAAAGTGGCGGTCCTCGAATCCTGGTTTTCTAGGGACCAACTAGCAGTTTATGCCAAAGGATATTGAGATTGATCCATTATTTATTGATAAGCATCGTCTAGCAGAAATCCAAAAGCAAGAAAGAGACGAAAGAGCTAGGCGACGTGCTGAAATTTTTAGGAGATATTCCCCTAAGCGTAGCGGTGCTGAACCCTTACAAGGGAGTAGATCTAGTGGTCTTGGGGCCACAAGCAATAAGTTAGGAGAAGGTGGAAGCTCTAGTGCTCCCCTTTCTGCCATAAGCCAGTCCACGTCAATTGCGGGAGGTGTAACCCCACCGGCCCCTATTCACAGTGCAAATCCAATCCTCATCATGGCGCAGCCTATTGCAATTCCAGCAGGAATGACGGATTTGCCGGCTCTAGGTTACCCGCTACCCATTTTTAATGGGCTAGTTGAGGAAGATGCGGAACTCCACATTAGGGAGTTTCAAAAGCTGATGTTCAACTGCCGCATTCAAGAAGAAGGACATTTAATGATGTTCTTCAATATGACTCTCAAAGGAAGAGCCGCTATATGGTATCATGGTTTAGAAGCCGGAACCATATTGAATATTGATGCATTTTATGGAGCTTTTCGAAGGGAGTTTGCCCCCGAAAGGGGTGGGCCATATTGGTTGCGTGTACTCAACGTGACCCGCCAAGAACCACACGAGGATATTCGTGCTTATGCGAAGAAAATAAAAGAGGTTTTTCGTAAGTTGGACACCTCTATTCCCATCCCCGCAGCTGCCCAATTGCAATATTTCCTACATGGTTTGGACTTTAATATCCAATTGCAGTTGAGTAGTGTCCCCTTGGGGGATATAGATACTGCCATTACACGAGCACAAGAGGTGGAATCCCGACTACAAGCAGCCTATGCTTCTCGAGGCAATTCAAATATGGGTCTAGTATTGGGAAACAATATGGCAATGGCCAATGGCAGTAGTGGTCAAGGGATAGCGATGGCTAACCCTAATGGGAGAGGGAACATGATACAGAATGTGCCTTTATTACCAGCTCCCCCTAGCATATCGATGCCTACGGGCAGTCAAATGGCTCCAAGTGGTGGAGGCCAGGCGGTCAATTCTAACACCATGCCTGTGGCTCAACAACTAGTGCCTAATCGAATTGTTAGGCCGATGGAACGACATGGTAATGACCGAGGCTATGAGTCGAGTTCTTCCAATGTTCTTGGCGAGGTTAAGGACATGATGAAGCATTATACCGACATGATTACGGAGCAGTATCGACAAATAGCCGTGGATGTCAACTTCCTTAAAAAACAACAAAATTTGATAGGAAGTAGATACCCAGAGGAGGGTGCACCTTCGAGGTTTAGTTGCAAATGGTGTGGAGGGCAGCACTATCCAAGAAATTGCCCAAATGTTAAGTGTGACATCTGTGGAAAATCCGGCCATTTAGCAGCTACTTGTTGGAGTAAGATCACTTCCCTCCAGCGAGGAAGTCGGCAACCAGGGCATGTTAATCATCGCGTGCAAGGAAATGATTCCCAGCGAGAAGACGGGCCTAAACAAATACTTCAACGACCAAAGACTACAGTGGAGGAGCTACCAAGTGGTAGTGGGGTTAGTTTGATTGAGGCTGTACGCATTAATGATGCTGAAACCTCTAATCTGCAGGCTGTTCTTACAAGAGGTCAAAAGGGTAGAGAAGCCGACAAGGATAAGCCTATCGACGGAAACCCTAAACAAGGCGACAAAGGAACGCAAGTTTTGGATCCTTCCATGGAAGGGGGACCTTTGAAGCCCGTGGAGAGTAAAGCCGATGTTAAGAAGGATAAAGAACCAAAGAAGAAGGTGAAAGCTAAAAAGGAGGCATTGAAGCCAGTTCAGCGACCTAAAGAGCGGATGGTTTGGCGTGAAAAGCGAGCTCTCTTTGGAAGTCAAGCCGGATGTGAATCTTTTACAACTTATTAAGCTTTCCCCAAGAGTATGCAAGGAATTTAGAAAGATTTTACGTACCGGGTATATCGTAGAACCTTTGGGTATTGTGCGAGTTGGTGATGACTAGTTCGAGCATGCTGAGAAGCATTGCCCAAGGCTTGCAGCCTATGTCGATGGGATATTAGTAGATTATGCCATTGTCGACACGGGATCATCTGTTAACATTATGAGTTCTGAACTGATGGAACGGTTGGGTCTTGCGATCCAGAAAGATACCTCCACAATTCTCAGAATGGCAGATGATAGTTTGAGACAGCCGGAAGGCTGCATTACTAAGGTCCATGTCACTGTTGCAAATGTAGAATGCCTGTTGGACTTTAGGGTGATTCGTTTTGCAGGCTGTCCAAGTTACCAAGTATTACTCGGACGACCTTGGATCTTGCAAGCGGACTGTCAAGTGGATATACCTGCCGGTCGGCTAATATTCGACAGAGGTGCCCAGCGTGTGGCGGTTGATGCTTATCCTGAGTCCCCGCAGAGTGAGAGAGCTCCTCTATCTTCTACAGAATTGGAGACATTAGAAGATTTATCTGCCAGTGGGACATCATCGAGTGATGAGTCCAAAGAGGGATCCACCACGGAGGACATCTATCAAATCACTTTGAATGAGCCGATAGAGGGCCAAGAGCGTATAAGAGATGTAGATGTTATCGAGCTAGACCTTGGTACGCCTGATGATTTGTGGCCAATCAAATTAGGTTCTATGCTCAGCTCAGCAGAAAGGGAGGACTATGTGGCCTTGATCCAGGAATTCCGTGATATCTTTGCCTGGAGTTATGATGAGTTGAGAGGCATCCCTCCTCGTCTTGCTGTTCATACAATTCCGTTGAAAGAGGGCAGTCGTTCTGTACGGCAGAAAGTAAGGCGTATGCCTTTCGAATTGAGGGACGGCCTGTTTGAAGAGTTACAGAAGCTTCGGAAAGCGGGTTTGATTTTTCTTGTGCAACACACAGAATGGTGTTCGCCGGTTGTGATAAGAAAGAAGAAGAATAATCAAATCCGTTTATGTGTAGACTTTAAGGAGCTGAATAAGCAGACAGTTAAGGACTACTACCCGTTGCCATTTATTGACCAGATTTTGGATCAATTAGCGGGTAGAGAGATATATTCATTTATGGATTGCTTTGCAGGACACAATCAAATGGCCATTGCAGAAGAGGATAAGTTGAAAACAACTTTTATCACCGTATTTGGTACTTTTTCGTACCATGTGATGGCCTTCGGTTTATGCAATACGCCTGGTTCGTGGCAACGAACAACAAATAAGACATTCGGTGACATATCCCCTGAAGAGTTGAAGGTGTTTATTGATGGCTTAGGGGCCGCCACTGTGAGAGGAAGGCAGTTGATCATTTTAAGAAAATGCTTTGAGCGCTGTAGACAATTTTGCATCGCCCTAAACCCACGGAAGTGTGTTTTTGGAGTACCTTATGGGCTGTTGCTGGGTCATGTGGTCAGTTCAGTAGGGATTGCGACAGACCCCGAGAAGGTTAAAGTTATAGTTGCCATGGGTCCACCACGCACTCCGAAGGAAGTTCATAGCTTTCTGTCTTCGGTTGGTTACTACCATAGATTCATCAACGCCTTGGCAGAAAGAACATTGCCGCTTACAAATTTATTATCCTTTAGCTGTTCGTTTGTATGGGGCGACCCTTGTAAGGTAGCATTCGAGGATGTGAAACAAGAGCTAGCAAGAGCACCCGTTTTAAAAGCACCTAAAAGAGGTGAGGTGTTCTATATATTTTCAGCAGCCACCATGTATAGTATCAGCTGCTGTTTAGCCCAAATTTGGGAAGAGAAGTGGTACCACACGATTGCTTTTGCTAGTCGAAAGCTGGGGGTATCCGAAATCAATTATACCTACATGGAGAAGCTGTGTCTAGCGATGGTCTTTGGGACCAAGAAATTCAGGCATTATATTCTCTATGAGAAAGTCGTGCTTTATACGAAGGCGGAGGGACTTCGATTATTGATGAATAAGCTACAGCCGCCTGATCGTCTAGCAAAGTGGTTGATCACTTTGCAGGAATTTGATTATGAAATCAAGAGTAAGCCACCAAGGTTGCAAGGCATCGTGGAATGTCTTGTAGACTTTGGGGAGCCGAAAGAATCTGTGGCTAAAGGTAGTGACATGGAGTTGTTATTTAAAATAGATACGGCATCTATTCCCTCCTGGTATACTGCAATAACGCATTATTTATCAACAGGAGAGGCGGGATCCGAATTATCTAAAGCTGAGAGAAGGAAAATTAAGCAGCAAGCGTTAAAGTTTGCTTTGATCGCAGGTACATTATATCGGCAAGGGGTTGATGATATCTATCGCCGGTGCGTGATGGCTGACGAGGTGCCATTCATTTTGGAAGAGTGCCATGATTCTGCTTGCGGTGGCCATTTTGCTGAACGGCTTACAGCATAAAAGGCTTTAAGAGCAGGTTATTGGTGGCCTGCCATCTTCCAGGATGAGTTTGCGTATGTTAAGAGATGCGATATTTGCCAACGACATGATAGTCGAGAGAATAGGAAACGACCACTCACCCCTATTATGGTGATACTTCCATTTGAGAAGTGGGAATAGACTTTGTGGGTCCTATTACTCTGTCATCGACTACACAAAAGAGGTACATCATTGTCGCAAGTGACTACTTCACAAAGTGGTCAAAAGCACGTGCAACAAGGAAAGATGATGCTAAAGAAACTGCTAGTTTCCTTTTAGAGCATATAATATGCCGGTTTGGTCCGCCGAAAGAATTAGTGTCGAACCGCGGAACTCATTTCCTGAATAAGGTGATTAAAGGTTTGACAGAGATGTGGCAAATCAACCATAACAAGACAACCCCATATAATCCGCAAGCCAATGGGCAAGTTGAAAGCACCAACAAGCAGCTTGTGGGCATCCTGTCCAAAATTGTGTCGGAAAAGAAACGGGATTGGGATAAAAAGTTATATGTGGCAGTGTGTGCCTATAATACGTCTTTCAAACGAGCCACTGACCATACCCCATTCAAGTTAGTATATGGGGAGGAGTGTGTCTTGCCTTTAGAAATTGAGCTGCCGACTATTCGATTTGCCATCAATCATTCTTTGAGCGATGAAGACGCACTTTTTGAGCGCTTGACGACACTGACACATTTAGATGAGCTTAAGTTGCAGAGCTTATTGCACCAAGAAGTGGCAAAGTGCCGAATGAAGCAGCTACACGACCTCAAAGCCAAGAAATACACCTTCAAGAAAGGACAGCTTGTTATGTATTATGACGCACGATGTGAATTATTTCCAAGCAAGCTAGAGCCCAAATGGGATGGGCCCTATCGGATCGTTAGAATAGGAAAGAATAAATCCACAGTCTTGTTAGCTGACCTTGAGGGGATAGAATTTAAAAATAAGGTTAATCTTAATAAGATTAAACCTTATTACTTTTGATTGCACTAATGCTATGACTACCTTGCAGGTCTAGGCGAGATCGATCAAACATCTGCAAGGAAATCATGATAGAGGTTGATGGGTCGTCTGATCCCTTATTTAGAACACCCATATTTAGAACAGAGGTATCATCAGGGAAAGCTCATTTGGTGGAGCAAAGGATACAAGGTGATTGAGCAAGAAGGCGGGACATTTATTTGGGAGATCAAGGTCTTCTACCATCACTGCCTACAAATTTTGACGAGCATCCCTGTTGAATTCAATGATGATGGAGGGATGGAGCCTACAGTCCACCCGTTGAATATGCTGAATTTTGATTACCATAATTACAAGTAGAGTTTCGGATGGCGGGATATGTAAACCCTTTATGGACGTACACCTTGTACTTTGATGGGGTGTCCAGGGGGCCATGCAAAAAAGGAAGTGTAGGAGTTGTCATCCGAGACCCCCGACGACGCATTGTCATGAAGTTAGCTGCTTATCTCGAGGCGAATTTTACCAATAACATGGCAGAATACAAAGCCCTGATAATGGGTTTGAATATTGCAAAGAAGGGTGGTATTCGCCAGTTGTTGGTGAAAGGGGACTCTCAGTTGGTTTTAAATCAACTCAATGGGACATACATGGTACGAAACCCCATCCTTTGTATGTACCATCATACTGCCATAGCCCTGCTAGACGAATTCGATAGAGTGTCTTTTCAGCTGATTCCACGGAATTGGAATCAGTTTGCCGATTCTTTGGCTAATTTTGCGTATGAAGAAGACCTCTTCTTTAATTGTGGCCCTTGTCCCGATATATCTATTGATGGTGAGACAAGACCTGGTCGTTTGTGGGGTATGCTTTCTGAACATGCCCTCTTTGGCAGACGATGGTTGATTTGGGTGATGCAAAGGGTAAGCGAGACTCATCTCCCTTTATTATCTAGGACCCATAGACTAATTAGACGACATGTGATGCGAACACCTCTTGCGATATACGCAGGAGGGATAGGTCATAATCTAATGCACCTAGTTTAGGGATACGAGCCCTGTTCCCCTAGGAATGGTATGCTTTGATGTCAATCATAGTTGTTTCCAGGAGGATGTTATGCATAGTATTGTTTGATTTCATTAGGCCAAGAGGGCCGATTCAGTTTTGAAGTGATGATTTCATTAGGCCAGGAGGGCCATTTCCCTGTCTAGTGCGGGTGCATTTAATTGGGTTTTTATTTTAAGTTCTGTGCTAGACAAGTTTGAAGGAAAGCTTGGAGGGAGCCTTTGTCGCGGCATCGATGGAAGCTTCTTGTGGCCAATCCAGGTGATATCTCTCCTTTATGAGTACCTTTATTTCCTGTTATATGTGTATTTGTACTTGTCGAGGGGACACATTTTTGTTGGGGACCGGCAACCAAGGCATGAAGTCCCAGGTTCAGGTTGAGTATGTTTGAGGGAGGTCGGAGTAGTGATTGCCTCCTGCAAAGACATTGTCAGACATTGAAAGACCTATTTTAGAAGGAAGTCTTAGTGGCCTTGTTCTGCTAGCCTGCTAGGCAGCCGTTCTAGGAGTTCTTGTTAGTAGTGAGGCAATTAGAGAAGCCTGCCAGAAGATAATAATGATGATGCCAAGAAACCCTGAACATCCTAAAAGATGAATATAAATACGGTGTGTAAAAAGGGGTTCTAACCCCTATCAAAAAAAAGAAAAGGAATGAAAATGTATAAGCAGTTGATCATTGCCTTGCGAAGGCCTGGTCGGTTCCTGGGGACGAATCAGACCTGGGGCCGATACCTTGTCTTCCTAGGGGTGGCTTCTTGCTGGAAAAAAATGATGACAAAACAAGGAAGGTTGGAGCGAAAATAAAAGTGAGGGTTAGAAAAGGATAAAGTGTCGCCTTGCGAGGGCTTGGTAGGTTCTTGGGTGCCGAGACAGGTCCTGAGGCCGATGCCCTGTTCTCCTTCGGTCACTACGCTCAGCTCCCTCCTTTTTACATGCCCAAGTATGTTCATCCAATACAAACCCTAAAAGAAGACATGTACTGAAAGAAAATACTCTTTGATCAGGCTATAGGAGTCCTTGCCTTGTAGGAGCTCCTAGTTGTGTTGTCTTTAGTTGGTAAGTAGTGCAGACTACCACTTAGGGCAACCTCTTTGATAGGTTTTTTTAGTTTGGCTGTGTTGGAGCAGCTGGTTAGTGACTCATTTCGGATCTTCTATTAAATGATGCTAGGCCTACTCCTTGTGGATGTCATGCCTTGGTTCTGTCTAGGGGTAGAGGGAGCAGTGTGCTGAGTTTTATTATATATTTGTTTTGTATCAATTTGATGCTTCTTTGGTTGGTTATGTGCAGATATGTTCGTGGATTCGACGGGCTGAGTCGCCCTATCCCGTGGTCGCCAATGAGAGCGGAATTTAGGTGACGGGAAGTGCTTAAAAATAGCTAAAAATTATGAATATCAAGGGAAAAATATTCAACGTCAAAGGCGGTGGCTCGATCTAGGACGATTTTAAGCGCCAAAGTGCTTTAAAGGCGCCCGAGCGTCACTTGTTGATTTTTCATAATTTTTCAGACAGTCGTGTGGATTGACACGAACTACTGGCCAATGTGGGATGCTAAGCCAGACACCCAGGATTTTTTAGAGCTCGATTCCGAGTCCGGACGGGGAAATGGCCAAGAAACCGGTCAAGATACGAAGGGGTGGACCAAAGTTTGGCCAAATGGGCAAGTGACCTTTGGGAGCCCAATTTGAAAATGCCACATGAAAAGTTAGCAGCAAATCGTGGAGAGAGAGAAGAGGAGAAGATGGCGCCTGCATCACGCCGAAAAAAGCGCCATTTGGATGATGATGCTTCATGCAGCCTGCAAACAACCCATGCCAATGAGCATTGCCCTTCATTCCCCTCTGAATCCTGACTCTATCGCCGCCCTTCGCCCGTCAAATGATGCTCTCTTTGAAGATCTCTGATTTCACTCTTTCTCTCTCCTCCCTCTCTCTCTTCTAAAGGCAAGTTCATGTGGGAAGAAGAAAGAATGATGGAGGCTTGTCCGGCATGGATCGGATTGCTCCACGGGCTGGAAATGGTGATTTGTGATTGTGCTGGACATGAAGTGCTGCTGATTTCCAAATTTGCAGCCATGGACATGAAACCCAAAACACGCAAATAAGCGGTAATTCAAAATTTTCAAAGAAAATTTGAGATTTTATGGCTTTTGATTGATAAAATGTCGTTCATGTGGGCTAAAAATTGTTTATGTTGCTGTTTTCCATGAGTTCTTGCTGGTCATAATCAGAAAATCAGAAAAATATGCATCTTGTGGTTCAAAATAATACATTAAAACACGTAAAATATGGAAAATCAAGGGAAAATGATGTTTTTGGGCATAAAAATGGAAAAATGAATAGGAACACCAACTAAACTTTCAATTTTGCTGCAAGAAGGAACTAAGGGCCATAGCCCATAACCTATTTTGAATTTTTAGTAATAAAATATTTCGGAAAATAAGGAAAAATATAAGGAAAATAGAGAAAAATCACTAAAAATAGGAAAAAAATGCATTTTGGGTGTGGAAAAGTAATGAAAATTAAGAAAAATGTTTGTGAATGTTAGTGGGGACTGAAGCATGAGGATTTGCCTCAGTTCAACCCCACCTTCTTGTTCTAGTGTGGTTTTTCCTGCTTTTTATACATAAAATGATGGCAAAATGCCCTATAAATCCATACAACGATGCAATATTTAAACGGGGGAAGGGTAGAGTAGTTGAAATATGTCTAAATGCCGTGTGGGATGATGGAAAAGTTGCTGATTTCTATGCATAGCATTTAGGACGGATAATAATTATAAAATAAGGGCCTAGTAGCACGAGGGTTTCCTTGGTGCTAGGTTTGTGCAACGCCGCATAAGAACGGTAGTTGGAAATCATTGAAAGGATGTTTTCCACATGTGCACAATATTGATTTCATAACTGTTTGAGCACTAGGCATCCACACAAATGCATAAATCATGGAAATATTTAAAGGTATCAGAAATCCTGGATGCACAGCAATTGTTTTCATTAGGACATTGACCCACGTTGAGTGCGAGACAGGACACCCTAAGCCATAGGCTAGTCGTGGGGTCTAGGGAAAAGAGAAGTAAGGACAATGGTACATTCCTGTATATGATTAAATGGTACCTTGAGTGGATTTTGTGCGAAATGTTTATATGTTGAGCGACGCATCGAGGGGCCAATCCCCAAGGTGTAGGAGAGTCGCAGAGGGTTGACAGCATTCAGCCGTAGGAGGAACCCCATGTGTATGTGATTCGAGCCTTTTGGCTATGTGAAAGGAACTCCCTCTGAGGAGTAATATTGGGTTAGGATCAGTTGGACTACAACGTATTACAAACGCAATGTTTAGGAAGGCAGAGATTTTGATAGACGCTCCTGGCCGCGAGGCCGAGGGGTTGTCTTGTGCGTAGTGACGAGGCCCGGCTAGTGCATGAGCCAGTGCCGGCCCGTTTTTAGGTCCATCAACATGACAGAGACCAAGAGACTTGACTCAAGAACAAAGAACAAGCAGCAAGTACACTATACTAAAGTACACATTGACAATGACATTGCATTCATCCCATATGAAGATGGCAAGCAAGTACAATGTTAAATAGAGTTGGCTAGGTGACAGTATTTTCCTCTAAGCCTATGGGATTCCTGTAGCATACATGTCCTTAGCCCTACTATCCTCAGCCCATTTGCTCTTACAAAGAGGCAGCATGGATGTGATTGCAAATCTCAACACCCCTCCTCAATCACAACCAGAAGTACAAATTGTGTAGAGGCTTTAGTGAAAACAACACCTGCGAAGTGTGGGCACACCATAAACATGGCAAAAACACCAAAGACTGTTGCAGAAAAGGCTAAGTGTGGGCACCACAAATATGGCTGACATCGAGAGGCTATAATAGGGGCCTCACAAAGTGTACAAAGGCTATAGTATAGGATATATGAGGAATTTACAAGCTTATGATAAAAGCATTTGGGCTTTAGACATTACAAGGCTAAAATAATCTATCAAAGTAGGCGTAGAAGGACTGATAAGTCTGGTCCTTCTCCTAGTGGTCTTCTTCTTCTTCCTTTGCTCCACGGCCTTCTTCTTCTTTAACTGCAACAAGATATGCCTTCTAGGACCTCTTTTTGGCATGGCAAAACTTCTCGGTGTGTCTGGTCCTTTTGCAAAAATCATAGAAAAGCTGGTCCTTCTTGCCTTTGTACATGTTGCCAACATATAACACTTGTTCATCTCTATAGGTGCTTGGTTCTTCCTTAGTTTTTAGCTTCTTTTCCTCCTCTAACAGTGATGCATGGATATCAACAAGCTTAGGGTTTGGCATATTGATTAAGGTTGTTGATACATTATTATATTCAGGAGCCAAACTTTTAAGTAGAACACCAATACAAACATCTTCTTCCATTTTAATGTTGATTCGTGCAAGCTGGGTTAGAAGTCCTTCCATGTAATTTAGATGTGTGGCAAGTGGTGTGCTGGACTTCATGTCAAGCTTGGAAAGTTCAATCAAGAGTGTCAACAATCACGTGGTGGGGGGATTTGCTTGAGTTGCTGCGCCAAACACACACTGTATACACAAGAGGAAGCTCACTCAAGAACACAAGAAGAGAGATGGAGGCCAAAATGTTTTCTTGCTGGTTTTTTTCTTCTTCTTCCACACACTATACAATGTACACAAAGTATAGATAAGATACAAAATAGAGGAGAGTGGCCTACTAAGTCAAACAGTGCATAACTGACTACACTAATCGATTGGCGCTATGTCTTTGCCAGCTGTAGATAGGTGTAACAAACTAAATATAATAAGTGATAAGTCAATGGCCATGTGAGTATCATAATGACCACCAATGTGCTAAGTATAGACATGCGGACCTATCTAGCCAAGCGGTCCATCATCAATGTCTGCACGTGTTGAGCTTGCCATCTCAACACTCCCCCTCAAGCTCAACTCTATCTCTGGAACTCCAAGTAAGCTTCGGAACTCTTGAAGCTTCTCTGCACCCAATGCCTTTGTGAAAATGTCAGCTATCTGATCCTGTGTGCTGACATATACTAAGTCAATCTCTCCTGCAAGTACCTTCTCTCTCACGAAGTAGTAGTGCATCTCAATGTGTTTTGTCCTAGCATGGAACACTGGATTCCTAGCTAACTGTATGCTGATCATGTTGTCACAATGAATGACAACTGGACCATCTCTCTACACGTCCAAATTACCTGATAACTTTTGTAGCCATACCACCTCACATGCTGCCATAGCAGCACCTCTATACTCATCCTCTGTACTCGATAAAGCAACTATAGGTTGCTTTTTGCTGCTCCATGTAACTGCTGCACTACCAAGGGAAAATATGGATCCACTTGTAGATCTTCTGTCTAACATGCTACCAGCCCAATCTGCATCTGTGTATCCAAAGACCTGTACGTCCTGACTTGCCTCATAAAAAAGTCCATAATGCAAAGTGGACTTCACATACCTCAATATACGTCTAACTGCATCCAAATGAGGCTTTCTAGGCATTTGCATAAACTGACTGACAAGGCCAACAGCATAGCTTAAGTCTAGACTTGTGATAATCATATATATCAAACTCCCTACTATCCTCCTGAACATAGTAGGGTCTTCTATCTCATCCCCAACATCAGTACTCAACTTCACATTTTGCTCCAATGGTATTGAAAGAGGCTTACATGTTGTCATACCATACTTGGATAACATATCCAAGCCATACTGCCTTTGGGATAGCCACATACCATCATCATATCTGATCACCTCAATACCAAGAAAGTATCTTAGCTCACCCAAATCTTTCATCTCAAACTTCTTCTTCAAGAAGTCCTTAACTTCAACAATCTCATTGTCACTGTCACCCGTAATAATCAAGTCATCCACATAGATGACTATGATGACCAAACTTACATCTCCCTTTCTCACATAAAGTGAGTGATCAGCATCAGAAATACAAAATCCAATATTGACAAGATACTCTACAATCTTGTCAAACCATGCTCTAGGTGCTTGCTTTAGCCCATAGAGCGCTTTCTTTAACCTGCACACATATGTGGGATGCTCTAAATCCTCATAACCTGTTGGCTTCTCCATATACACTTCTTCTTGCAATTCACCATGCAAGAAGGCATTCTTAACATCCATTTGCTGCAAACTCCAACCTTTGGCTGCTGCCAAGGCAATCACATATCTAACAGTTGCCATCCTAGCAACTGGACTGAATGTCTCTTCATAATCTATGCCATATATTTGAGCATAGCCTTTTGCAACCATCCTAGCTTTATACCTGCCTGAACCATCTGCATTATGCTTAACTTTGTAAACCCACTTACAACCAATATCTTTCTTACCTTTAGGTAAGGGTACCAAATCCCAAGTCTTATTGGCTTCTAATACAGCCATCTCCTCATCCATTGATGCATCCCAATGAGCATGACCAACAGCATTCTCAAAACAAGTGGGCTCACCATCCTCAACTAGTTTCACCATATAAGCATAATAGTGAGCTGCATAACCTTCAAACCAAATATTTTAACAGGGTATTTGACACTACTAGATCTCCGTACCACCGGATCACTCAATGGAGCCTTTACATTACTATGAGCTCTCTGTACAACCGGCGTCCTCACTGAAGGAATGCCAAGCTCATCATCCAAACTCTCCGAACCACTAGAATCTCCATCTAATCCCAAATGATTGGTAGATGCATCATTACCATCTAGCACTTTCTTCTTTCCTTTATCCTTCCCTGCAACACTTATAGATCCACCTGAAAATGTGGGACTACTCCTTAGTCTCCCAGACCAAGGGTTCACTGTAGGTATAGTACCAGATGAGGTTTCTGGTCCACTAAGACTCTGTGATTCTTGTTTTTCTTTTTTCACATAGCTATCCTGATCATTATCATCATCTAATACATCACCAGTAGATACATACCAACTGCCCATCTCATCAAAGATAACATCTCTACTCACTCTGAACTCACTTGTGACAGGGTTATAACAGCGATACCCTTTTTGCTCTAAAGAGTACCCAATAAAAATACATTTTTCAGCCTTTGGATCAAGCTTCTTCCGTAGCTCATCTGGCACATGAACATATGCAACACATCCAAATACCTTCAAGTGCGATACATTTTGCTTCTTGCCAATAAAGCATTCTTCAGGAGTCATCCCATGAACTGCAGCTGTGGGAGTTCTGTTCATAATGTAAACAACAGTATGGATAGCCTCAGACCAAAAATGTTTGGGCATATTCTTTTCATCCATTAATGCCCGTGTAACTTCTGCAATATGCTTGTTTTTCCTTTTTGCAACACCATTTTGCTGTGGGGTATACCTGCAAGTAAACTGCCTCTTTATTCCATGAGTCCTCGAGAAGCCAATAAACTCATTAGAGAGATACTCTCCCCCTCCATCTGATCTCAAGCATTCACTTTTAAGCATGTTTTTGTTTCAACAGCTACCTTAAAAGATTTGAAGTGCTCAAGTATATCACTCTTTTCCTTCATGAAGTATACCCATAACTTCCTTGAATAATCATCAATAAATGTGACAAAGTATTTGATGCCACCAAGAGATACATTCTGTGTAGGCCCCCAAATATCTGTATGCACTACATCAAGTATTTTTCTACTCACTTCTCTATCATGCGAGAAGGGTTGTCTTACCTGCTTACCAAACTGGCATGCTCCACAAACTTTATGCAATTCTACAACTCTAAATGAAGGCAACCCTGTAACCAATCCTCCGGACTGCATTAATTTCAGCCTTTGCACATTTGCATGTCCAATATGTTTATGCCATATTTCAATATCTGCAACTACTCCTTTTCCTTTAACAAACATAGCAGCATCCATTGCAGGAATTCCAGCATCTAAAGTGAACATTCGGCCAACTCTACTTCCTTTTGTGACCAACCTGCACTTATCATTAAAGTCTTCTACAAAACAACCTTTTGCATTGAATCGGACCTGTAATCCCTACTCTACCATTTGGCCAATAGACACTAGATTCTTTGTAATTGATTGCACATGTAATACATCTGTCAGACTCTTTGTCTGGCCATCATACAAGGACAAGGAAACCTTTCCAATGTGTGAAATTGGGTGGCATGAATCATCACCCGCCTGCACATAACCTGGGTTTTGTAGGTTCTGCATCTCTCTAAACCATTCAACATGACTAGTCATATGATTAGATGCACCTGAATCGACATACCATACATCATCATGTGTCCCCTTTCCTGTAACTGCATTCATCATATGATGCTACATAACAAACAGATGCTCATTTTTGTCTTCATTCTATCTAAAGACGATGCATAGTTTTCTTGTTGCAATTTACCACTGCGAATATCATCCTTCTTTGCATAGCAATGGGCTGCAATATGGCCTATTTTGCCACAACAATGGCAAACAATAGCACAATTTTCAAAACCTCTATTCTGACATCCACCTCTTCCTATAGAGCTCCCCTTGCCTCTAAATTTTTCTTTGCCTCCAGAAACCTGCATTTCACCAAACTACTGATTGAATCTGTTTTGCTGGTTATCGCCAGCACATCCCATACCACGGCCTCTTGAAGAGGATCTACCACGTCCCCTTCCTGAACTTGAGTAAAATGCTTGGACCTATTCACCATTTCTTTCAGATGAATCACCCCTGCATATTAATCTCTTCAGTTAATCATGAGAGAGATCAGCTCATCAAAATCTGGAAATGGCTTCCGTATATACTGAAGTAACAACTGCTTTCCATGGCTTCTCATTGTTAAGGCCACTCAGAGTGAATGAAACCAAATCATCATCATCCGGCATTGCATCATCGCTTCTAAAGCATCTGCAATGCTCCTCACCTTCAATATGTACTCATTGACAGACATTTTTCCTTTCTTCAAGGCATTCAACTCTTGCTTGAGTTGAATCTTTCATACTTTTGTATTTACTGAAAACATACTCTCAAAAATTGTCCAAGCTGCATGTGAAGTTTCTGCATTCCTGATATGTCCCAGCATAGTATTATCAATGACTGCAGATAACCAGTACATCACCTTTTTCTCTTTCGCATTCCATTATTTCCATGCTTTTAACTCATTTGCGGTTGGAGGGATACCCAGCTCTGGCTCCTTTTCTTCACCTGAAACAAACTCATAAAGGCCCTTTCCAATGAGGAAGTTCATCACACGGAACTTCCATGAAGGGTAGTTGTTCTTGTTGAGCTTCTCAATAATGGGATTTCCACTATTCTCTGCCATTATCACAAACAAGGATACAACACAGCAAGCTAGTCTTCTACAATCTTTCACAACACGTGCACAGCAATACACCAAGAAACCTTTTTCACTGATTGCTCAATAGTATATGTAATTTTTGCAACTTTTTTGTAGATAAACCTTATGTTTCCTTCCTGAAAACACCTCAAAAATTACAGATTTGAAATCTGTAACCTGTGCACCCACTTTCGGTCAAAACAACCAAAATCACAGTGTACCCTAAAACTATTGTCTACAACCTTGCGGCTCTAAAATGGGGCCTGAAATGGCCTCAGACACCCAAAATAAGGGCAAAGTAGCCCTAAAGGGTTGGTTTGCAGAATATATAGTGATTTGTTTACACACCAAATCTCATAGCAATCTAAGATTTTTGCTCGACCCTACTTCCAGTGCCTCCACAGGCACTATCCAAGAGAGAGAGTGGAAGAATGGGAGAGCTTCTTACCCGTTGCTTGCTTGCTTGAACCTTGCTTCTTCTCTTTCACTTCAGCCTTCAAAATCAGCCTCTCTTAGTAGCGCGACTTTGATGCCATGTCAAGAATCGCTGGTGGGGGGATTTGCTTGAGCTACTGCGCCAAACACACACTATATACACAAGAGGAAGCTCACTCAAGAACACAAGAAGAGAGATGGAGGCCAAAACTTTTTCTTGGTGGTTTTTTTCTTCTTCTTCCATACACTATACAATGTACACAAAGTATAGATAAGATACAACATAGAGAAAAGTGGCATACTAAGTCAAACACTGCATAACTGATTACACTAATCGACTGGCGCTATGTCTTTGCCAGCTGTAGATCGATGTAACAAACTAAATATAATAAGTGATAAGTCAATGGCCATGTGAGTAGCATAATGACCACCAATATGCTAAGTATAGACGTGCGGACCCATCTAGCTAGGCGGTCCATCATCAATGTCTGCATGTGTTGAGCTTGCCATCTCAACAAAGAGACCATACTTTGATGACTTAGACTGTGCACCAAACAAGGTGTCCAGTCTCTTCCATGTATCATGTGAGGTCACACAATTATCCACATGGTGGATGTAGCTGTCATCTAGCTCCAATTTGATAATAGCTTGAGTCTTATCATCAAACTTTTGCCAAGTGACTGCAAGATCTGCCTCACGAGGCTTCTTTTCTTTGCAACTTGTGATGGCCCAGAGACCCTTCTTCATTAGGATAAGCTTAATGCAGGTCTGCCAAGTGTGAAAACCCAACCCCCTTAAAGCAAACTATTAGTGAGTCCTTGCCCATGTTGGAGTTGCAAGAACAATAGCAAATCAGCTCCTAAATTCTCAGATTTCAACAATAGAAGAAATGATCTTGAGTGTGCTATAACAAGCACAAGTGCCCAAAAAGCACTAAGTGACTAGTATCAAGGGATATTTGTGGAGCCAGATGCTTGGAAAATATTCAATAGGTCTTCAAGAACTTCAAGAATCTTCAATGTTGTATTTCCCTCCTTGATTTGATGCTAGATTAGCCTAAAAAATCTTAGATCTGATGTAAGCCAAAGCTGACATAAGCGACAAGAGTCACTGGATAAGTGTCAAGAGACACTATGCTTGAATCTTCTTAAAATGCTTCCAAATCTTCCAAGAACTCCCCTCCTCAATGATTTGATGTGAGAGTACGTGCTACAACTTCAGTATTTAGTCACATCAGAGTGGCAATGGACTGATTGAAGTGTCACGAGAGAGAAAATGAAGTAAAGGATGAGCTTGGAGTTGAGAATGGCTATGGAGTCTTTTAGGGTTTAGCAGGCCCAACTGTATTTTCAGCTATTGCAACACATACATGAAGTATTATAGGGAGATTCTTTGTGAGGAGTAAGCTTACTCCATGCGCTCCAAATGCCTTATGCAAGTCATCAAGATTGCACTGCTAGCTATACGATAGGAACACATGCAGATCTAGACAATGATTGTCAAATTACAGAATGTTGAAGCTATAAGTCACCAATGTTAAGGATTGAGGTGCTGAGATGAACTACCCTGATGTGTAGAGCAATCCTTTAGAATAAATCATGTGAAGTTAAGGCCTGTATCAATAGATTTGAGAGCTCCATCAGAGGTAGGTATTGTGTGGCTATGGGTGCCATGGAAGGTTGATGAAGATAGAGTTGAGAAATGAGGTCATTATCTAGCCTTGAGTTGGGCAATGATGGAGGAGAGCAGAGAGATCAAAGAGAGGACCTGAGACATGTTAAGCCATGCTCAGCTGCACTCTAATACCATGTGAAAACATGAGCTCTACAGCAAGGCAACTATGGTGACTCATAGACATAGACTAGATTCATGTAGACACTGACATGACAGACACCAAGAGACTTAACTCAAGAACAAAAAACAAGCAGCAAGTACACTATACTAAAGTAAAAATTGACAATGACATTGCATTCATCTCATATAAAGATGACAAGCAAGTACAATGTTAAATAGAGTTGAGTAGGTAACATTCTTTCCCTCTATGCCTATGGGATTCGTGCAGCCTGCATGTCCTCAGCCCCCATCTGCTCTTATAAAGAGACAGCATGGATGTGATTGCAAATCTCAACATAGGCATCCTTTACATAAAGATCACAGTCACTGGTTGGAAGAGATTACTAGATAACATAGGTAAAGCTAAAGTCTTATGGGACATCTTACCCTTTATTGCTTGGAAGACCATGGTTATTTGAAGCAAGAGCAAGGACTGATTGGTTTAAAGGAACCCTAACCCTAGACAGGGGACCAAATGAAGTGGTATTAAAGCTTTGTGGTGCTCAAAAAGGACATGGGTCCACCTCCAAAGAGATTTTATCTAACTCTTCCAATGAAGATGCAAATGGAACATCGACAGAAAGAGAAGCTATCAAGCAAATATTATCAACGAAATTAGAATTTTAGTCCTTGATAATGGATATTGAGAGCCAACTTCCACCAAAAGAAAAGTCATTGTCGATAGGTGAATACCTCCTTCTTGAACCCGGAGTAACAGATGAAATCAATTCCGACATTGAAATCAAAGCATGAATATATTGCTCCCCTTACTACGTGGCCACCATAGAGCCAAAGGCAAAAGCACAAGTAGATACAAAAGCAGGAAATGCAACAGAGAGCTTGTTTCTCACATAAAGAGCCCCTTCAAATGCAGAAATAAATACAAAAGAAAAAGATGATGAAATTGAAGATCAAGATTTAGACAATGAAGAGGAAGAGTCTGTCTGATTAGAAGCAAATAAAAAGGGTGGTGAAGTCCCAAAGACTTTAGAAGTTGAAGAGCCTCTCCTATTGGATGGCATGATGATGGTCCCTTCTGGTCTAATCATTGGTCCTTAGAGTTGTAGCAAATCTATAAGAAATGGGCTAAGCAAAACAATCCTTCCTTTCACAGTGGTTCTTGTTGTCTTGAGTTGCCTTCCTCAAGAGAAGATGATGAAGATGCCTCCTTTCAACAACCAGCACCGAATCCACCAAAACAAAGAAACATGGAAGATTCCTAATATGTGACATTCCTAGATGCATTCTCAGAGGATGAGTCCTCAAATCAAAAAGTGAGTATCCCTCAAACTAGATCAAAAATAACCCTCATTCCTTTTCAATATTAAAAAGGATAAAAAAAGTTGCGGCCGATGAAAAAAAATGTTAGTCCTAGTAGATTGTCAAAAGAGGAGGCCACTCCCTTGAAGGAGTCTGACCTTTATCCAGAAGCAGTGCAAGGCACATTCATTAGAAAAGTGGAAGGTGAAAAACAACTAACTTTTGCAGACACAGATGGCAGTGAAGATCATCTGAAGGTGGGAAACAGTCTTCGTGATGAAGAATTAGCGGTCCTTCATGACCTACTAAAGGAGAACCTAGATGTGTTTACTTGGTTGTAAAAAGACTTGAATGGAATTAATCCCACTGTGTGCTAATGTCATATTGATCTAGAAAACCTAATGCCAAACTAGTAAGGCAATATCAGAGGGGAGAATGAATCCAAATAACTTTGCCTTGGTGAAGGCAAAGCTATTGTGAAAGGGAAGTGGAACCCAAGAGGAAGAAGCTTGGCAGTGAGAGCTATGGCGGATGGAGAGCAAGAGCCAAGAGAGAGAGAGACTCAAATGTGGGAACTCCAACAACCACAATGTGTGTCCGAGCCTTCCTTTATTCAAACTATCACTAAAAGAATAAAGAACAGGCGACTAGGTGGAGGTGCCTTTACCCCTAACAACCTCCCACTTAAAGGCGAATCTGCCCCAGTGAGAGAGAGAAAAAGAAAAGACAATACAACATGTACACATGTACAGGATAAGGCAAAAGATGTTATCTCATCCAATGCCTATCAATCTCCTAAGGAAGGCAAAGCGCTCGATAGTGAGGCTTTTCGTGAGTAAGTCTGCAGGATTCTGCTCAGTCAGAATCTTGACAAGGACAACAAACCTTTCCTCAATGACCTTGCAAATGAAGTGATATCTCACCTCAATATGTTTCGTCTTTGCATGGAAGACTGGATTCTTGGCCAATTGAATGGCACTCATAGAATCTGAATGCAGTGTAGGCATAGCATTTGTCATACAAAGGTTTGCAATCAAATGGCCTAACCAGATAGCCTCCTTGCAAGCCTCTACGGCTGCAATATACGCCTCTATAGTAGAAAGAACCGTACACTTCTGCGCCCTAGACATACAAGAGATAACTCCTCCAGCATAAGTGAACACATAGCCTGAAGTGGACTTCCTACTATCTACATGTCCTACATAATCAGAGTCAGTGTACCCCATGACTCATGTATCCTGGCTGCCATAGCAAAGGCACATATCTATTGGGCCCTTCAGGTACCTCATGATGCCCTTTACAGCATCCCAATATTTCTTGCCAAGTCTAGCTATATAACGTGCCACAACCCCAACTGCAAAAGCTATATCTGGATGAGTGGCTATCATGGCATACATAAGACTGCTCACGGCTGATGCATAGGGAATCTTGGCCATCTCAACCCTCTCCTCATCTGTCTACAAATAATCGGCCTGTGAAACCTTCACATGAGAAGGTAATGGACAGCCAATAGGCTTAACATCCTGTATACGGAAGCACTCAAGGACTTTATGCATGTACTCCCTCTGTGATAGATAGAGTAGTCCCTAAGATTGATCGTGCGTAATATGCATACCAAGTATATGAGAGGCATGTCCCATATCTTTCATCTCAAAGCTCTTCTTGAGATGAGCCTTAAGAGTATCTAGCTCCTCATGAGCGGTCCCTGCTAAAATCATGTCATCCACATAGAGTACCAAAATCAGTAAAGAACCGTCACAGGCTTTCTTCGTGTACCAGCACAGATCCATAGCACTGCGGCTGTAGCGGCTGCATGAATGCATCAAACTTATGGTACCATTCCCTAGGTGCCTGTTTCAAGCCATATAGACTCTTTTTTACCTTGCACACTAGGTGTTCCATGCCAGGGTTTGCAAAGCCCTTAAGCTGCTCCATGTAAATCTCATCATGCAAATCCCCATGTAAAAAAACCATCTTGACATCCATCTAGTAAAGTCCATGTCAAGCTGTGCAACCAAGGCTAAGACTAAGCGTAGGGTGGTCATCTTGACCACAAGAGAAAAGACTTCATCAAAGTCAACACCATGCTCCTACTTAAAACCCTTAGCAACCAATCGAACCTTGTATGCCTACTTGGATTGTCCAAGGGTACTTTTCTACTTGTACACCCACTTGCATGACAAAGCCTTCTTACCCTGAGGCAAGGAAACCAAATCCCAAGTCTGATTCTTATGCAATGAGTCAAGCTCAGACTGCATAGCCCTCTCCCAAGAGTGACAATCACCCTTGCCCATAGCCTCATCATAAGTGAGATGCTCACCTGCATTTGTAACTAGTACATAATTCATAGAGGGCCCAAAACGGTCAGGAGGCCGTCTATCTCTAGTAGAACACCTCAATCCAGGCTCTACTACATGACCAATATCCTGTCTAACATCAACATGTCTAGCATTTGGGCCATGAGCATCAGCTGATGCTGCGTGATGTCTAGCTGGCTGTGGAGCAAGCTGAATGGGAGCAGGTGGCTCCTCCTAAAAGATAACTCTACGTACCTCAACCACTTTCTCAGGCTGTGTATGTAGTTTGTCCTTATGAAAGATGTGATCATGGCTGTGGATCACTTTCTGCGCATGCGGATCCCATAGATGGTAACCCATCTCTCCTGCATCTCCATAGCCAATGAAAATGCATTTGACACTTTTAGGATTCAGCTTATTGCATTTGTCCTTGGGCACATGGTAGAATGCCTCACATCCAAAGACACACAAATGATCATAAGAGAGGGGCTTGCCTGTCCATACCTCCTCTGCAACCTGAAAGTCAATGCCACTGCTAGGCGACCCGTTAATGAGATGCACTGCAATAGTAATTGCCTCTGTCCAAAAGTGCTGCGGTAAGCCAACCTGGCTAAGCATGCTACGGACCCTTTCCTGAATGGTCCTATTCATGCATTCAACCATACCATTATGGGGTGGGATGTAAGGGACAATCAACTAACGCTTAATACCCCACTCATCACAAAACTTCTCAAAAGCATGTGATATATACTCATCCCCATTATCTGACCTTAGGCATTTGAGCCTTTTCCCAGACTGGTTCTCTACCAATGCAAGCCAATGCAAAAATATGTCTAAGACATCGGATTTTCTCTTTATGGGATAAGCCCAAACCTTACGTGAGTAATCATCTATGAAAGTAACAAAGTACTTTGCCCCACCAAGTGACTGACAAGGCATGGGCCCACATACATTTGAGTACACAAGATCCAAGGGCTCACCCATGCGTTTCTTACTAGACTTTTTATGCGTATTTCTAGTCTGCGCGCCATACAAACAATGATCACAAGAATCAAAATGCAAAGAGTCAAAAGGAGGAAGATACTGCAAAGCACAGAGCATTTTTATTCCTTTAAGAGACATATGCCCCAAACGAGCATTGCCAAAGGGATACATGGGGAATAGAGCCCACAAACAAAAAATGATGCAATGTAGCTCCAGATACAAGTAAGGGATAGAGGCTGCCAGACTTCGCACCTCTTGCAAGTACAAGCCTAGTAATCTTCTATGTAGAGTCTCCAACAAAATACCCTGCATCATCAAGCTATCCAACTAACATAAGGTTGCAAGTTAACGCATGTACATGGCGTACATCATGCAAAATAAAAGAATTTCCAGAAGAAAACTGCAGCCTAATATCTCCAATGCCCACAATGTCAAGAGACCTGTCATCACCAAGACGCACACAACCAGACATGGTCTGATAGGTATGAAACCAATCTCTACAAGGTGTCACATGAAAGGATGCACCCGAATCCAAGAGCGAGAACTGAGCATACATAGAATGTATCTCTAAGTCTGTAAGGCATTGCATGCAGAAGCTGTAAGTATGTAATCATCATCTGAATCAGTGGCATGCATGACATTAACCTCTTTTATCTTCACACTGGACTTTGCAGGTACAATACTGCACTCAAAATACTTTTCCTGCACTTTTTCTTTTCCCTTTTCCTTGCGCTTATCATCGCGCATTTTATGGCATTGCGGCCTAATATGTCCTGCTTTCCCACAATAATGGCAGGTAAGATCAAACTTCCATCCACGGGACTTATTGCGACCACCTGACTTAGACCTAGACTTCTAAGAGTCCCTGCCCTTATGATCATTATCATGCCTACCATTTCTGCTACCTCTAACTGTCAATGCATGTGAAGAGTGGGAAGCATCATTGTTTCTCCTATTGATTTCCTCAGTCAATAAAGCACTTTCAACATCTTTGATTTTTAGCCCATCAAGCTTGTTCGTGCATATGGCAGTACGGAATACATCCCATGATTCAGGCAAGGTGCCAAGCAGAAACAACGAGTGCAAGTTTTCTTTGAACTCAATACCCTATGACAACAGACTCTTCATGATAGCATGAAACTGACTAAAATGAGATGAAAGGGAGGTCCCCTCCTTCATGCAAAGGTCCATTAACTGCTTCAGCCAATATATCTGTGATGCAAGACTCTGTTGCGCATAGAGCTCCTGAATCTTCTCCCATAAATCCCATGCACTCTAATTTTCATCTTCAACAACATTATGATGGACCTCTTTTGAGAGTGACAAAATAATGGTAGACTTGCATAGCTCATCAACTTCCATCCAAACATCATCATCCATATCCTCAAGTTTGATACCCTTGAAACGCAAGGATTTAATCTGCAAATTTTGCACCAAAATTTGCCATATCTGGGACTTCCAATACCCATAGTTGGTACCATCCAACTTGGCAATGTTAAAGAGAGTTGTATCTTTCAAATGACTAGCCATACTGTCCCAAATCAAAGCAAAAAGGAAAATTTGCACGTTGTTGTAATTAGCAAAAAATGCACTAAAACCACTGCTAAGATTGGTTGAAAGGGTGGATTTTACCAAGAGAAGCACTTGTCCACTAAATATGACCAAGATAACATCAAATAGTAAGCATTAACCTCATAGAAGTGCTCAAAATCTGCAGATTTCAGCTTGCTATAATAAATGACAATAGTATATAAAACTGTCCCAAAATGAAGCAATCACTTATACATATGTCACTGCAACTGCCAGGTAGCAAGATACATCCAACAGTGAGTTTCCAGGGGCAAGAAGGTACCAAGAACTGTCAAACCAATAACCTATCAGGCAAGAGACATCTCATAGGTCCAGAAATCATGCATGTAATGGGTCTCGAGGTAAGAGAAGAGACCATGCACAAGCATAACTAATAGAGCCAGAGGCTCAATACATAACCATCCAAGATACATACAAAACTAATAAACATGTGACATAGATTGGCGCTTGCCCCAGTAGGCGTATCAAATCAGCCCACTACAGACAAACTGCAAACATAAAGCTCTCAAGAGAGAAAATGCATGTAACTGTCCTACAAGCTCAAGCTCATTTGTGAATAAGACTCTATGTACATCTGAATATACCAAGAGGCTCCCACTGGAAGTGAATTTAGATGCAAAGAGAGCAAACAATACTCTAATACATCAAATACATAGCATCAGACATGCTAAATCCCCGTAGGGTACATCCGGAGCATAAATCCCAAGCTATCTCAGACCCGTAAAGCATAAGCCTGAAAGCATTCAAAGAGCATGTAACTAACAACCAAATGCAATGCCCAATAGATCCAAGTAACTGTCAAGCATGGGCAAACCAATTGGCATCCATATCTAGCCAAAGCATAGATGCAAGAAGCCTAAATGCCAAGCAGTGATAATAGGCATAAACTAGTCCAAAATATGACAACTGAAGCCAAATGCTAGTGAAGAATGACCAAGTCAGAGCTTAATCAAAGCTCAAAAGCATTCTTGAACCAAGAAGAAGTATTTGACAACCTCCAAATACATTAGTATGATCATTTAAACCTCCAAGAAGCACCCCGTATTCATGAACCAATGCATAGACCAAGTAAATGAGCTTCAGCCCACTATATTGCAGCAAGGAATTTATTGTTCTATGAAGCTCAAACGGCGCTCAAGTTTGCTCCAAATCAGTCCCAAAGCATAGACATAGCATCCCATAACATCTAGCCATCACCAAGCATCAATAGGCATCAAACGGGCAATGCCAAGAAGCATTAAACAATAAATGTCAAGTTCTGCCCTATTTTGATAGTCTTGGGACTGTGTATACGGAAAATGGTTGAAGGGGAAGCACTCGAATCGATCACGGGGAGTCAAGCACCAATGCCAAGGAGTCAAGCAATGCTTGAGAAGGTTGCCAATAGTGTTGGGAAGCCAAGAAGGAGCAGGGAAATCCCGGGGAGCAGATCGACCCAGCCCCCTAAAAATGCACTGAAAATTGTGTTGGCTGTTCTTGGGGGCTAGGGGACCTACAACAGCCCTTGGGGGCACTTGGCAAGGTCAAGGGGGCTCCAATGTAGCCCGAGAAGAAGCCGATGAAGGTTCGGAAGCTCGGGGAGGAGGTGAGAGATCAAAACGTACCTGCAAATGAAGGTGTCATGGCTACCATTGAAGCTCAAGTTGAAGCTTTTCAAATCCAAGCTGAAGAGAATGCCAAGCAAGCTCCAATGCCTTTGCTCTGATAACAGTTGAAAGGGAAGTGGAACCCAGGAGGAAGAAGCTTGGCGGTGAGAGCTATGGTGGATGGAGATCAAGAGCCAAGAGAGAGAGAGACTCAAAAGTGGGAACTCCAATAAACCACAATGTGTGGCTGGGCCTTCCTTTATTCAAATTGTCACTAAAAGAATAAAGAATAAGTGACTGTGATGGGCACCCCACCACTTGCAGTATGCAATGGTGGATACTGTCAGTGTAGTAACACACAAGTGGCTAGGCGGAGGCGCCTTTACCCCCAACATATTAAAGCTCATGGAAGTCGAGTTCACCTACCCAATAGCCAAGAGTGAATGGATTTCACCCATCGTGGTTGTACCTAAGAAGAATGAAAAGTTGCGAATTTGTGTAGACTTCAAATAGCTCAATTCCAAGACCAAGAAATGTCACTTTCCTATCCCTTTTACAAAGCAAATCTTAGATACAATGGTAGGACATGAGCTTTACTATTTATTGGACAGATTTAGTGGATATAATCACGTGCAGATTGCTGAAGAAGAACAGTCCAAAACAACCTTCACCACAGAAAGGGAGACCTATGCCTATAGAGGGGTGCCATTTGGGCTCTATAATACCTTAGCTATTTTTCAATAAGTAATGATGGCCACATTCCAAAACCACCTACATGATTTCATTGAGGTATATGTAGATGATTTTTGTGTCTTCAATATGCTCTGCAACAAGCATAAGGGACACGTGGAGAAATTCTTTGAGCGAGATTGAAAGTGTGGAATGTCTCTCAACCCCAACAAATGCATCTTTGGAGTCTCTTCAAGAGTCCTATTGGGCCACATTGTCTCTGCATAAGGGATAACCAGAGACCCTACCAAGGTTGAGAAGATTGGAGCCCTGATAGCACCAACCAATCCTAAATATTCAAGGGGATTTCTTGGCCATGTGGGCTACTACAGGAGGTTCATAGCATATTTCATAACAAAGGCATCTCCCCCTGCACAAGCTCTGAGGAAGGATGTAGAGTTCATTTGGACACGTAATTGTGAAGAAGGATTTAACACTTTGAAGCAATGTCTCATCAAAGCACCTATCTTGCAATCTCTTGACTGGATGAAAGAATTTCATGTGCACAATGATGCATTAGTTGAAGGCCCTAGGAGTAGCCCTCTACCAGAAAGTGCTTCAAAGCTTGATCAGCCCATTTATTATACAAATTGAAATGTCACCAGTAGAGAAAGGAACTACACAGTGAGTGAGCTTGAGTGCCTAACAATGGTGTTTGCTTTGGAAAAGTTTCAATGCTACTTATTGTCAACCCTCTACTTGAGTGCCTAGCAATAGTACTTGCCTTGGAAGAGTTTTTATACTACTTGCTATCAATCTACTTTAAATTCTATGTAGATCATGAAGCATTGGCCTTCCTAATAAAGAAGGCATAAGTCAAAGGATGAATGATGAGATGGCTCCTCCTATTCCAAGAGTTTGACTTTGAAGTGGTTACCAAGCCTAGTTGCTCCCATGTCCTAGCCAATCATTTTTCATGGATTCCTCAGAATGAAGAAGAGGAGCAAGATAACCCAGACCTATCGGATGCTTCTCTATTTCTAGTAGAGACTGTTGCCCTTAGTATATAGACATTTCCAACCTCTTAGTTGCACAAGAATACCCTCCTAGTCTTTCCAATAGAGAGAAGAAGAAGTTTCTATTGGAGTCATTCCCCTGCACTCTACTAAACGGCACACTGTATAAGAAGGGCAAAGATGAAGTGTTGTGGAGATGTGTCACAAGAGACGAGATTGGGGTTACCCTAAAAGCTTCCCATGATGAGCCATGTGGTGGACATTTTGTAGGAGAAGTGACATCAAGGAAGGCTTTGCTCAGAGAATACTTGTGATGGCTAGCCCTCCACAAGGATACCTATGATTGTTGTAAGCATTGTGATGCTTGTCAACACATATGGAAGCCCAACAAGACCAATGCCATGCTGCTACAACCTATTCTTCCCTTGAAGCCATTCGAGAAATGGGGCATCGACTTCATGACCCCGATCGATCCTCTAACTAGAAGAAAGCAAAATAGATACATATTGATATGTATTGATTATGTGACAAAGTGGTGTGAAGCCAAAGCTCTCAAGCAATATGATGGTACTAGCATGACTCTATTCCTATACATTAACATTATCACCCCCTTCAAAATTCCTCTAGAGCTTCTAAGTGATCATGGCACTCATTTTCTAAACAAGATCCTAGAAGAGCTAATAGAGATCTACAAGATCAAGTATCGTAAGTCCACACCCTACTACCTAGAGCCAAAGACCAAGTCGAAGTTACCAATCGCATCATATGCTCGAGACAATTGTCACACACCACTGTGACAAAGACCCTTTGAGAGTACAGAACCTCCCATAAGGCAGCTACAAGATAGTTGGTGTATGGCACAAAAGTTATTTTTCTTGTTGAGCTAGAGTTTCCCTCTCTGCGAAGAGTGGCCATCACATAGTGGTTAGAAGATGAGGAGTCTCTATAGCACCCTGTCTTCTACACTTGGAATGCTTGGAAAAAATACCGTGGATGGCCCTACAATTATGGAACCCACACAGGCTCGACGCAAGGCCTACCACAACTACTTCATCAAGCACAAAGAATTAAAGGAAGGTGATCTCATCCCCATATATGATTCACTCTTTGTCAAGTTTCTTAGAAAGCTTCAAGAGTGTTGGATGGGCCTCTATGAAGTGCTAGCAATCAACCCTAACAGCTCCGTTGTTCAAATCCAAGGTATGGATGCCTCTATTGATCCCTTCTTGATCAACAACTAGCACTTGAAGAAGCACTTCTCTCCCTAGGGATCCTGACAATCACAGTCGAGAGTCCCTATCCCTCTTGGATATCACTCATTAATTCTTCTCGTGTTATTATTAATAGCTATCATTCTCATTATGATAAGATGGTGTCATGCTTGTGGCCCCTCGGCTCTACCTTCCATCACTGTTCTATTACATTCCTTTTTTATTCAACAGACATGGCATGGATGGTTTTGACAAATGATGTGCTATTCTTTGAAACACATACACACATAGATTATGGGAGAAAATGACTTTGATCACTACCATACCAACCTACTTTTTGAGAAAAGGTGGAAACACCCTTGAGAGTAAGAAAAGAAAGAAACTAGAAAAACAAAAATAAACAAGTACAATCTGCTATGGGAGAAAATGAAAAAAATTCATTGTCATAATAGACCTAGCTCTAACAAAAGGTAGCAAATACCCTTGGGTGAGAAGCTAGATGTGGAAAAGGTGGAAACACCCACCCACAGTTAAAATTCGTTGACTCATCAGTCAAACTCTCCAAGATGCAATTCCGAATCCACCTTCATGGGTGCATTGGGTCCTAACACTCTGTACAGCATCTAACTCCTCCAGCAACAAACAAAAGCTCCTAAATCCAAACTAAGTCCTTGATCTATTTGCTACCTCCCTGGGTACACCCTTTATCAATAGACATTGTTCGTTGTCATCAATGACATGCTAATCTTCATCGACAACCCTTGAGTGATGTGACTTTTCATCCTAATAGGATGGGGATGATGGCATAGGCTACTCTCTTATATCTATCAATAGAGCATGCGAAAGAGGGGGAGCTGAAGTGAGTGATTTTTCCCTTCAATCAACAAAGAGGTAAGGATTGAGGGACGTTACGACAATGGTGTCAAATACATTCTTATTTCCCCTGCACACATGGGATGGGTCATTGCTACCACCACAAGCCACATCATTCTGTTATGTGCACTGCACTATGAGGCTCCTTAGCCTTCCTTTTTGCACCTATGTCAGAGGGGAGGGTGTTTTTAATATTTTTAAATAATATTTATTTTTTATTGAGAGAAATATTATGTTTTATTATTTTTTAACATGCCCCCTCCTACACATGAGCATGGGGTGGGATTAAAAATTTACGCAAACTAGATCGAGATGTTGTGCAAGAGCACGAGGGAGATGTATACAACATGTTGGACATGACAACACGCAAGATGAGGCAAAAACAAACATTCAGATAGGAACATAGAATGTCAACATGCGCAAAAGTGCATTAAAAATTTCAGACAAATCGGACATCAGATTAAAGTGCATAAAAAGGAAAATTAGGTAGGGTGACAAGAAGGACGGAATGAAAAATTAAAATTGCACTTTTAATGTCAACAAGAAGGTATGTTCATATGGAAAATAGGCAAAAAAAGACACATACACGAGCACTTGAAAATTAATATAGGGAGATTCATCTACCGAAACAATATGCCGTAAAAATGAAAAATATCTGGGTTGACGAGCCACACATGGTTGTCCATGGATGTAAAAGAGGTAGGTTCACATGGGAAAACATCAAAAAATGCACTTGCAAGATAGATCAAAAATGAATTCGAGAAGTTTCGTGAGTCAAAACAAAACATAGAGAAAAGACAAAATATCGGGACTGAAATGCTTGATAGGACTGGCAAGAAATCCATATGTTGAAATAGGATGCAGGAAAAATGAAAAATGTCCAGTTTGACAAGCCATAGAGGATTGTCCTGTTAAAACATAGTTCCAAGGAGAAGAGATGATGTTCAAATAGAAAAATAGCAAAAATAAGAAAAATATCTACAAACACACAAAAATTAATCATAGCCAATCCATGCGTCTGATGATAGACTATAAAAATGAAAAATGTCCAAGGAAAGGGAAAGGTCAATGTAATGATATAAAATCTTTGTTTTGATGTGAAAAAGGAACATTTGCATGTAAACACAACTAATTTGCATAAACTTCTTCAAAAAATAATAACTTATGAACTGATGCTCAAAACCAAGAGCTATTAAATTGAGAAATGTCCAATTTAAAGGGACAAATAGGATTGTGACATCAAATTCCAAGTTTGATGACTTAGGATACGTTCATCGAAAAATATATGAAAAATAAAAAAATTATAAAAATGAAAGGGAAAAAACTTGGAAGAGGGGATGTGACATTATAGATGGTTGGGAAAAGAAACCCAATAGGGTTTAGAAAAGAAATATTTTCAATTGAACAAGTATAAATTATATTCAAATGGGTTTATGCAAAAATTCATGTGCAAGAATGCATCCCTATACTTAAGATTTTACTAGATCATGTGATGATGACCTATAGGGCCTCTGCATTGATAGACAGTTGGATCTTGACATTCTACACTTAAGACAGTCTATACACTCATATACACAAGAATAGGGTTAGAAACACTTGGCCCATTGAGTGGGTGGTCGAAGTAGATAACCATTGGATTGTGAGGTATCGTAGTCGGCTGCAAAAGGCACCATAACTCCACATAGCATACATACACATTGTAAAGACGATGCAACAACACCCAAGGAGGTAGCCCTATCAATGAAAGCCGAAAAGTTATCATTGTCGAAGAAAATTGCCCTCAATCTTACCAAGCACTCATATTGAAAGGGGAGAGCAATCGCTCGCCTCAAGTACTCACGTTGTTCAATAGATGTTGAAGGACCCATATCTTACACCTAGTTTAGAATTGGATAAGAGAGGGAAGCATAGAGAGAGTATGCATGCATGCATAGTTCATGGTATACATGTATGGTCCAACCCCAACCATAACCACATGCCACCCCCACTCTCATTTCTCTCTTTCTTTCATGTTACCTCCCCCTTCCTCTCTCTCCTGACACCCCATCCTGTCTCCCCCTCCCTAAATCTCCAACCTCCCTTTCTCACCCTCTCCCCCCCTGCCTTCTTTCTCCTCCTTCTTCTTCCTTCTCCTTCTTCCCCTTCTTCTTCTTGCTCCACCTTCTTATCCTTCTTCTTCTCTTCCACCTCTCCTCCCTACTATGATGGTCCAACCCTCAGAGACCCGCTCGGGACCCCCTGGGGACCCCATCTAGGCCCCGGAGCAGCACTAGACCCATTCCATAACTTTGCCATTTCAACCCCTCAACACGTCACGGGGCACCCCAACACGTCATGGAACGCGACACGGCACATAACATGGCACAAGATTCACCCAAGGGCGCATTTTGAGGGCTTTACGTCATATTCATAGCTAGGAAGCATTTACATGATCACCGGGGGCTCAGCAAGGGACTATGTCACGGTGGGTGGGTGGAGCTATCAACGCGCTACAACACGATGCCACAACCGTGGGTGAGGGAGCTACAAGGGTACTCCCTCATACACACCTCCCCTTGAAAGAACTCGATGACCACATCGAGTGGGGGAGGCACAACTTACTGGCCTTTTGAAAATGGTGATTTGACTCAGACTCATATTTATCATCGGGGTCTTAACACGCCTCACTATCAAGGCGGCCAGTGTCTACCCGCTAGGTGCCATGCTCACTGACTCTATTTACAACTGTGAAACACGGACTTTTCATACTTGTTACATTCCACCCACTGACTCAATTTACAACTGTGGAGTAGAATGGGACTTGGGCAGAATTGTGAAAGAGACTTTATTGGGCACATCAACCCATCCACCTGTTGACCAAATTTACAAGCACAGAATGGAGGATAACCCAGTCAAAGACACGTTGTGCTCCCATGCTCCAACTTGGACCAAGCAACTTGAGCACGCAGAACTACCTATGGACTACGAGCTCAACAAGCAGCTTTCACTCTGAATGCCAAGCCCGAAATGCAAGGGTCCAGGCAATGACACCTTGCAGTAGAAGGCCCTCCTTGGTCACATCTTGCAAATCGGCGCCCATGAAGAGAGTGTAAAACGTGCATTTTGCCTTGAACGCACCTCCCCTTGAAAAAAGCTAGACCTTCATCATCCGAATCTTCGATGCCGTGCATTCTCTCGCTTTTCTCTTAGTGCCCTTGGAGGCACGAATCTGTCTTGAAGCTCTTTCTGAAGAAGACCACCCGACCTGCTGGAATGCAACGTGCCGTTTGGCCCTTCGCGCTAGATCCATTTCTCCCGCTTCTAGAATTCTTCCCTGCATTGTGGCACACACCTTGGAATAGGCTTGAAGCTTGAAGTAGACTCGGGGAAGTCTTCTTTTGGACTGCATTGCGAGGGGAGCGCATAGGTTGTCTGGAATCCTCCCCCACATTGCAGCATACACCTTGCAATTGATTTCTGTAAGCTCGAAGTAGATTTGGGGGAGTCCTCCGTTGGACTGAGTTGCATGAGGAGCACTGTAACAGGAGCGAACTGCACGACACACCTAGAAGCTGCATTGCCGATAAGCCCACCGGATGAGATCTGAGTCTCCCGCATCAAATGCCCCCACCTTCATTGAAGCACGCCTCGGTAGAAGGATAGGATGAGAGCATTGACCCTGCTTGGACTGGAGAGTTGGAGCGCCTGGCCAGCTCGCGACGACTTGAAGGGTTGCATCAAACTGCCACGCCTGGAGAGTGAAGGCCATTTCCCTCCCCGCAATCACCTTCGGGCCTCCGTTGCCCAGATCTGTCTGTTTCATGTGCAAGAAAAGAAGGCAGGCTCTAGATCTATCCGTACACACCACGCCTCCTTGAGGTTTCAGGCCCCTGCTGGCCAGATCAATCTCTATGAGGAACATGAGAGCTTGCAACCTATACAAAGCTTGTAGGAGGGCCATGTCCCCTGCCGTAGTCACATTGAACTGGCCCTGCGTGGCCTCAAAAGACAAGGAAGTTCCCATCGGCTCAAGCAACTCTCGGTGAGGGGCCACCATGCCTCGCTTTGCTTCAGAAATGGGCTTGTGCATGCCCGAATCCGTCTTGTCAGTGCGAACGAGAGCTAAGCCTTCACACCTCCCCCTCTCCTTCATTGCTTGCTCCTTGAAGAGCCAGATCTACATGGAACTCATAGGAGTGTAAAGCCTCCTTGCTTCCTCCTTGGTTCCATTTAGTAGCTTTTTGACCACTTTGACTTCGCCAAGACGATCGCATCCCTCTGACCCAGAGACCTGAATGGGCTTGATTGCACACGTGGGTTTCCTTGACTCCTGCACCTTCCTGAAACTCACCTTCATGTTGAGCGCAGGTCCGATGCCGTTCCCTAACTCAGCCACTTGGGTTCGCTTCCTGAGAGCCCAGTCACCATGGTTGGACCACACTCGGAGTTCCCCAGCGCTCCCAATATTGATGCCGCGTGAGGGTCTGTTACCCTCGGAATCGGCCTTTGCACCCTCTGAATCGGCCATTGATGCACAAGTTAACTCCTCCTCGGTTTTGCAGCAGTAGGACTTCACTTTCTTGCGAAAGCTAACCTACTGTCGCCTGCTAGCCGATTCGGATTTAGGGGGCATCGGATTTGACATAAGAGTCTCCTCCTTTGCCCCACAGACGGACGAGTAGTTCACAGGTTTCCAAATTTTCCTTCTCTTCCTCTCCTCCACTCCACTTCCTTCCACTCCAACACTCCTCTTCCTCTCCTTCACTTCACTTCCTCCCACTCCCACTCTTCTCTTACTCTCTTTCTTCACCCAACGTGCAGCCATTCGTTTACCCTCCCAGCACAAGGAGCCTTCCTCAACACACAAGGCCGTTCTTTTACCCTCGCGGCTAATGAGCTCCTCCTCACACTCCTCAACACACCTGGCCATTCTTTTATACTCGCGGCTAATGAGTTCTTCACAAGGGTTGCCCGTTCGTTTATTCTCCCGGCACAAGGAGTCTTCCCCATCCACAAGCTTCACCTTCTCATCCACATCAGAAAAAACACGGGGCACCAGTTCATTTATACTCGTTGGGCTAGACGAGTCTCTCTTCCCTTCCTCAACACTCCTCACTTCAGCATAACTCCTCATCATACCTCCTATACATAACTCCTTGTCCAACTCAACACTACACTTTAACTCATTATCAACGCATGGCAAAATACATGGCACTAGTTCATTTATACTCGCTGGGCTAGACGAGTCTTCCTTCTCCTCTCCAACACAAATCAAAAACAGTGAAATACAAGGCTCCAGTTCATTTATACTCGCTGGGCCTGACGAGTCTTCCTTCCCCTCTTCCACTCCAACACAACTTAAAACATCATCTCTTTTTATCCCGATATCCGTACAAGGTAGCATACAAGGCACCAATTCATTTATACTTGCTGGGCTAGATGAGTCTTCTTTCTTCTCTCCTACTCCTACACACCTCAAAACATCACGCTTCAACTCATTTTCAACACAACACTCCAAAACTCCATTACCTCCTAACTCAACACGCTTCACCTCAACTTCACTCCTCACCTCAATATTTGAACATGGTAAAATACAGGGCACCAGTTCGTTTATGCTCGCTGGGCCGGACGAGTCTTCCTTCCCCCTTTCCACTCCAACACATCTCAACTCAGCACCACGCTTCAACACTTCATCTTCTTTCTGCTCAGCACACTTCACCTCACCTTCATCCTTCAGCTTAACACCACCATGCTTCAAGACTTTATCTTTCTTCAACTCAACCCTTTCCACACCATACTTCACCTCAGCATCAACACAAAACTTCAACTCGGCACACTTCTTCAACTTCACATGGTTACGAGAAAAAGCAGGTGGTCCCAGTTCATTTATGCTCGCTGGGCCGGACGAGCCTTCCTTCTTCTCTCCCACTCCAGCATATCCCAACTCGGCATTAACCCTCTTCAACATTCCATCTTCGCTCAACTCAACACACTTTGGCACTCTTTCAACTTGCAACACCTCCTTTCTCATCCTCTTCTTCATTCCCATCTTCCCTTCTCCACTCTTCAGCTCAACATCATCACCAAACTTCAACTCATCACTCTTTTTCAGCTTTATAGGGTCGCGAGAAAAAACAAATGGTCCCAGTTCATTTATGCTCGCTAGGCCGGACGAGCCTTCCTTCTTCTCTCCTCTCACCTTTCCTTCTATCTTTTCCAACACATAGGGGATATCATCCCATAGCACACTAGACACACAAGATTTGGACTTGACTTCTTTGGTTTCATTCACCTCCTCAATCATCACCCCATTCACAACACACTTCTTTCCATCCACAACCTCACACAGAACTTTCTTCCTCAATTTTCTCTCCTCCACCACATTCCTCCTCACCACTGGATCATCACTTTGCTTTCTCATTGCACCCTTCTCATCAACACATGTCTTCTTCAAACAAGGGGCCGGCGGCACTGCCTCAACCCGCACTCCATTCTTCTCCTTCTCACTCTCCCCACTCTTCTTCACTCCCTTTGCCTTGGCATCCAACGCCATACCATGCTACTTCACACCCTTTTGCATAATTTTCATCAAATTCACAAGTTGGGATTTCATCGCCCGCATCCTCTCTTCACTCTCCTTATCCTCATCCTCACTCCCATCATCATCTTCATCTTCAGCTTTGGAGCTCGAACTCGGCTCTTTACACTTTGAGGGCACGGGCCACCGCAGCGGCACATCAACATGACTAGGCTTCTTCATCTCCACATCACTTTTCTTCCTCTCCACCCTTTTCTCTTCAGCTTCATCACTCCTACCCCCCTTCATCAACTTCACGTCTTTCTTCTCCCCCGGCATTCCACCCGTAGCAATAGACGCATCAAAATCCAAAGCAATTTTTCTTTTCAGTGCACTTTCAACCTCCAGAGCATCCCAGTCTCCCTTCCTCATCATCTTCTCTCTCCATACCTCAATCTCCTCATTTACATCCTTCAACTTCATCTTCACCTCATCCTCCCTCTCCTCAATCACCCGCATCTTCTTTTTGAGCTCAAAACGAATTTGGGATGGAGCATTTGCCCCGTTTCCCCGTTCACACCTTAGCTTTTCCATCAAGCCTCGCATGTCATACTCTAGATCATAAAAATCATCAAGAAGGCTTCTTCTTTTTTTATAAATATACTCCACAGCATCGATTCTTGACATGGGCATGGTACTCTTCGAAGCTTTCTCAACACGCCTCAGCCCAGGCTCCCCAACACGGGGGTTAGCACACGCCACCCGCGAAGGCGGCTCTGATACCAAGTGTGATGGTCCAACCCTCAGAGACCCGCTCGGGACCCCCTGGGGACCCCGTCTAGGCCCCGAGGCAGCACTAGACCCATTCCACAACTTTGCCATTTCAACCCCTTAACACGTCACGGGGCACCCCAACACGTCATGGAACGTGACACAGAACGCGACACGGCATATAACATGACACAAGATTCACCCAAGGGCCCATCTTGAGGGCTTTATGTCATATTCATAGCTAGGAAGCATTTACATGATCACCGGGGGCTCAACAAGGGACTATGTCACGGCGGGTGGGTGGAGCTATCAACGCGCTATAACACGACGCTACAACCATGGGTGAGGGAGCTACAAGGGTACTCCCTCATACCTACCTTTGCTACCATGTGGAAGTGCTCTATCGGCCGACTAGCCACCCTTTGATCGTCGGAGACACTACCCAATGCCAATGCCCGTCTTCCATCATGCTAGTCGCCAGCATCACCTAGCCACAACGTTGACATCAAAAGTGCGATTTCAATTTTTAATTCCATGTTCCACTGTCGCCCGCCATAGCCACACTCTTCTTTGCTCATCGTCTTCTTCACACCTCCCAAATCCTTCGCATCTATACCTTCCCCCCCCTTCAAACCTCCCTCCGCCCATGCCATCCCACACCTTCCCCCCAAACCTACCCCCGTAAGTCTCGTTCCCACCCTACACACCCCCCTTTTTCATCCCCACCCCATAAACAACTCCCCCCATAAGCCCCCTTTCCTCCCACACCTACCAACATCCCAATCAACCCCAAACCCGCAAAACTGCCATCCCCTCAGTGCTTGCGGCTATTTGTACACAGGTTTCCTGCACTTACCTGTGGGTCCCTCCCCGTCTTGTGTTTGTGCTTATGGTAGGCTTGTGTGCTTAACTTGAAGGACTTCTTAGTTGTTCTTCAAATGCCATCTTCGTTTATGCCTAAGTGTGTATGGTTCCTTGTTATCATTCACGTGTGAGGACATGCATTCTATGTCGACCGTGTCATGGGGCTCATTGTTGTTGTTCACATGTAGCATAGTCTAGCGTAACAAATCTGAGTACCCATATTCTTGCTCATAAAAATTTCAAATTTAAAAAATAAAAAACATTCAAAAATCAAATAAAATCAAAAACTTTTTTTTTTAAATAGCTGAATTTTGTGAGATAGCAAAGCTCATCTAAAAAATCAAGAAAAAAAATTAAAATTTCTAATAAAAACTTGAAAATTTTATTAAAATCATCATAAATTTAAAAATAAGAATTTAAAAATCGACTAACATTCAAATAGATCCCACCAAAATCTAAATAAATCCCAATAATTTTTTTAATCTATTTTTGAAAACAAACAAAAAATCAAAAATTAAAGCCAACACATGCTATGTTTGTTTTTTTCACACTGCAAAATTGCAAATTGCTAGATTACTTTTTTTTAAAGGCCGTGACCATTGATTTTTCATATGCACATTTAGATTAGGGTGCATACACATCTTGTAGATGTCTAATTTCTACCTTTTTTGCATGCCCAATAAACCACATTTAATTCCTAACATGAATCCAACTAATCACCTTTTTCACGTGCATCTGCATCTAACACATACCATTAAAATAAAATAAAATAAATGAGTCGTTCATATTGCACATGTTTTATGTATTATATATACACATTGTTAATTTATAATAAAAGGAACCAACCATCACTCATACACACGCTGGCCCAAAAGCACTCCACACACAGTAATTTTTAAGAATGAATTTGCCTTTAGAGACCCTTAGAGTCGGGATTGAAGTCTGGGCTATGCTTAATGCATCGCGTACACTTAATAAATTTTAATGGATAAAAGAAACCATCTTTTTTTCTAAAATTTATCACCTATTTAAAAATTTCATCCATTTATAATAATTTTTTAACAACCATCAAAAATTAAATCTAAATTCACTCACTTCTTACTAATCACTAATTCAATAAATGCATTATGTGGGAGTGTGGGTGATGTTGTCTACTAGTTAGTCGTAATGTCAACACGATTAGTTCACTCAGTAGTTTCCATGTGTCGTAGTTTGTCTGGTTTTTGGTATTTTGATGATCAGATGTTGCAGTCAAGGATATGATATGTATGTTTTGTTTTTTTACTGCCTGATATACGACTTTTTGAGTGCCTATGTGTTGTGTATCACGAAGCTTTCAATCTCATGAGTGGGTAGGTCATATCAAAATTTATGTAAGATGTGGTTGGCTTGGGGTGGTCAATGGTTCTGTGTACGAGCTAACACTTTATACCTCAATCTCTCCAATATATTCCTTTGGTCTACAAAGACTATTTTCCCACTATTGAAATAAAACCTTATTATTAAGGTTGACCTTTCTAATTTTGTGGCTCTTTCATTGCCGCTGATTCCAAATGATCCTACTCTATGTGATGAGCTCTTATGCTCTTATAGCAAGCAAGCTAGTTCTATCCAAGGTACCATTGTCGATGACACCACAAACTTGGGGAAGGCTTTGTCTATTCCTTACCATGGAGAGGTCTTTTCAACACAACCGTTAGCTCCTCTTAGCTAATGAGGACATTCTCAAGCTGTTTTGCAAAAACAAACCCATACCATATTGGATCCTAAGAACGTTTTTACTACCTCAGGTATCTTGGTAGCAATGATCTCTGATCCATTTTGGAAGTTGTTGTATCAATTTCTTCAAGACAGGTTTATGCATACCAAGAATCTATCTGATTCCCTGTCTAAGGAGTTCCTCATTGTCTCCACAACTATGCTTGAAGGCATGGTCATTGACTAGAGTTTATATCTTTGTACAACTCTGATTCCCTATCTAAGGAGTTCCTCATTGTCTCCACAACTATGCTTGAAGGCATGGTCATTGACTAGAGTTTATATCTTTGTACAAAAATGGATCAATGTTTTATCGAGGTCACTAGGGGTAGTGTGACTAATATCACCTATGGGTCATACTTGTATGCTTTTCTAACATACTCTACCCCTGCCAAGGACATCCTGCCATCTTTTAAAACCCTCCAGTGGTTCCTCCTCCTACAAAAGATCTTGAACCCATCCTTGAAGATAATGATTCTCCTCCTCCTCTGGTGATTCAAAGGAAGCACTTAAAGTGTATGGCTAAAATTGTTCATGATCTTGTTCCTCCAGTGTCAATCCCTGCTACATCAAGAAGTGCTCTTCCTACATGCCTTATATCTTGAAATTTGTTTTGGACACATGAAGATGGTAATATAGAGATATCAGTTCCTTCTCTACACTACTTGGTAGTAAGAGATACCATTTCTTTCTTGTGTTAGGATATTCAAAGCTCCATAGAGATATCAATTACTACTTGTATTCAGCAAATATATTCTTCTTTTTATGAGGAGATGTAGCAATCCAAGGAGGAGTTATGCAAGGCCACTATAGAGCTTGCCTCCACTAAAAAAACTCTATCTAATCTATTCAAACAAATGGAGCAATAGACTAACTTGTTAGAAGCCCAGAAAGTGGAGATATCCTCTTTGCAAGCCTAATTAGCTAAAGCAAAAACTCAGGTAGCTATTGTTACTTAGGAAAGAGATTATCCTCTTAATGAAAATCAAGAGTTCAAAACTTTAATTGCTACCCAGACATAGTAGAGTTATAGTTAGCAAACTCTACAAGTGATAGTCATAATACCAAGATCAAGGAGTTGAAAGATCAATTGGCTCAGTCACGCTCTGTTTCACCAAGTCCAAGTATATCCCCAACGCCTTCTTTGTCAAATACAAACTTGGCTGCTCTTCAATGTATGCAATGCTATGTCTACTATTTCAAGCCAAGGTGGAGAGGTTACAATCTAGAATGGAACTTTTGTGGACCTGCTTTAAGAAATTTATGAAATATATCCCACTATATCACTCATTTTTTGTGCATTATCAACAACAAAAGCATGTCTTTTATATGAAGTTGTCCACCATGGATTTGTGTCTTCCAAAGGATAGATGGAGTGGGGTGCTTGGTCCTCTGATCTCCTTGCATAAGTGGTTAGGATGGTATTTGAAAACTTGGTTACACATGATACCGTGCTCATGTCTTATATTTATATTCAAGGTGACCTTGTGATTCCAAAGGATGAGGATTTGTCTTCATATATGGGGGACATTATTTTGCAAGTTGTTCTTTATGTCTAACATCTAGAGATAAGAATAGTTGAGATTTTCCAAGCTTATTCATCCACAGTGACTAACTTCCATGAATTCTTGGCATCCAATGATTTAAATCATTGACAATTAAAAGCCTTTCTATGTCTACAAAATGCTAATCATCAATAGAGGAAAGATCTTTTTGCCTATATTTCTATACAATGTCCTTTTAAAACATTCTTCTTTGAAGCTTTCAATCATCGATCTCTTTTAGGTCCATCAATACCTTCACTCATTTATTATCACCAAATGGCCCATAGATTTGATTCATATTCATCCATATTTCAATCGAATCCACAGATTATTCCTCCTCTTCTTTTTCAATCTCAAGCAGACTCTCAAATTCATATTTTTACTCATTGTTCATTTATTGTAGATCGTGTTTTATCACCTCCTCCTTGTCCTCCACCATCTATTATACTCCTTTCCACTTTTCCAACATATTTCCTAACTTCTTTCTTATTAGATTTTGTGAAATCGCCTGAATCTCTATCTTTAAACTTTTCTTCGTTTTATGATTTTGCATATCTGTCACTTCAACCTTCAATATTAGTTCCTCTTCCTTTCTCCACATCCTTCATTTTAAATCCACCTCAATTGATTAGTAGCCACTTATATTTTTATTTGCAAATACATAGATGCAGAGCATGGAGTTAGACAGATTCAGGTCCCTAGATTAATTGGCATGTAATTCTAAGGGAATGGAAGACTCCTATATAAGCTTACTAGAGTTATTTGTAGTTTACCCAAATATATTATCAATCTACTAATCCTTTAGTCAAATCAGTTACTCATTTTGCTTGGTACCTTAGTGTACATGCACCATCATTCTCATAATGATCAGCAACTTTTTACATGACCATGAAAGCATGAACAGATCTTATTGAACATGACACACGCAAGCTTCCTATCTGACTATTGTGCTGCTACAATTCTAAATTGGGTGATGAGCAGCCCCTTTGCACACAATTGCGCCCATATATTAAGCAACCTCTTATCCTTTGGTTGGTCTCTTGTTTGAAGAAGGTTTGGTGAACTAAGGTTGTAATTCCAATCATTGTTGTAGTGTGAAGGTGATTGAGTGTCATCATGGAAATTTATTGCTCATCTCATGACCCACATTTTCCCATAATACTCTAATGTTAAAGGATGAATCTAGCCTTTAATTGCAAAAGCTTAAGAGCCATCAACATTTGAATCTCTTCCAACTCTTTTCCTCTTAGTTTTTCTAAAGTTTATTTTTTTCCCTCACTCCTATCTTCAAAGGCCCAATCTTCTTTCTTTAAAACTTTAAGTTCAAAGTTTATTGAGACCATAGCTATAAAGCAAAAAAGAGTGTCTTATCAAGACTTAGATGTTTTGGAGATTGAACTAGGTTTTATAAATTCAGGACTCCTCCTTAGTGTAGATTGCAAGTCTTCTTCCGTCTTGCTTCACTTCATATCCTTTGTGGATTAGTGGCTTGGCGTGATTGCCATTCGACATCACTCTTCTACCTTGTAAATAAGCCATGTGCAACATGACACATTGCTCAATGGCTTCTACTGTTCCTTGATTTTTGACTTCTCAATTATTGTAGTGCACAAGGGAAAGCAACACTTCATTACTAATCATTTGTCTAGAGTGACCAATGGTTTCAAAAAGGCCACAGGGGTTAATGATGAAATTCGTGACACTCATCTATTCCATAGTACACAAGAAGCTCAACTCTTCAAAGCCGGTCTCACATCACACTAGACTGATGACATTGTTCATATCCTTGAGTAAGGCCTACCAAAATGGCCAATTGAGGAAGCTCGCCTCACATGTCTCTTGATTAATACTAGACATTAACAATTGATCACTAGTCAATTATACCGCTTAGGGCAAGACGGTCTACTCAAGAGATGTATCTGTGAACATGAAATTGAAGATGTGTTATAAGAGGTGCATGGTGCCATTGTCAATGGACACTTCAATGTGATTGCCATAATACAAAAGATACTTCGATCCCAATTATGGTGGCCTACACTCTTCAGGGATACAACCCATTTTGTCCATCAAGAAAGATAAAATGGAACTCACGCTAGTCATCGCCCGCTAGCCCTTTGAAAAGTGGGGTATTGACTTCATGGGACCCATTAGTCTAGCTATATAATACTCAGAAGCTTGGTACATAATCATTCCCATGGACTACATGATTGAATGGGCAAAGGCCAAGGCAACCCTTAAAAAGGATGCAAGGACCACTACTCAATTCCTTTGGGAGTATGTCATCTCACACTTTGGTTGTCCCATTGAATTTGTCAGCAACCAAGGAACACACTTTTTGAATGAAGTGATTGAGCACTTCATGTCCACATTCTTGGTCATCCACAGAAATTCCAGCCCTTACTATTCCCATGCACACGACCCAGTCAAAGCTACTAATAAGATTATTGTTTATATCTTAACAAAGATTGTATTAGTATCATGCTCTAACTAGGATCATAATTTCATGGCAACACTCTGGGCCTATCGTACAACCTACAAAAGTGCCATGGGCCAAAACCATTTCAAACTTACATACAGCACTAATGCCATTATAACAATTGAATTCCTAATTCCAAGTCTATGCATTGTTGTCCAAGAATAATAACAAGGTACTAAGGCATGGCAACTTCACCTAATTGAGCTTCAAACTCTTAACAAAAACTCAATTACTAGCCATCCATGCCCTACTTGTGCCGAAAAGGCATGCGATGAAAAGCCTAGTTTGACAAACATGTCAAACAAAGTTCCTTTGATAAGGGGGGTCTTGTTCTACTCTATTCCATAAAAGGCCACAAATAGAAGTTGAAACTACATGACCTCAGACATTTCCATGTTGGTGTAATCAGCTCGATAATCAATGAGATAGGGGATGTGGAGCTAGAAACCTTTGATGGCTAGTCCATTGGTCACTTCAATGGGAGTAAGATCTTAAAAGTACTACCCACCTAGACATCCCCCACATGACCCTCCCATGGTAAATATAGCTAGCACATTATTGTGTGTGAAACTCACCTTCTACAAATAGCTTGAGCAACACCATCAATACCCTATGCTACCACCCACTAGACCTCATCAAAAAATCATTGTTTTAAAGTTGTTATCGTTAACAACATAGAACTAGATTACAAGCCCCTGATCCACATACCTTCATATTTGCCTCACCATCACTACTAGGTCAATACTAATAGGCACTCTTATTGATGAAGGATCAGACTACAATATCCTTCATTACTACTACTACTGGCACAATCTAGGGTAGCATAATTACAATCCATAAAAGTAAAGTTGAACCCTTATGGAGAACAGCCCTATCCTTTGTTGGGCTATTGTAAATTGATTATCACCACTAAGACTAAGAGCATCTAGCTCCTATTCTATGTTCCCCCAAATGTTGAAGAAGTCAGTACTGAAGTTCTCTTGGGGCATACTTTCAAATTCCAGACCAACTATAATGTCAATTATATTGACAACATCATTCACTTACAGTTGGCACAGCCATATGAATAATCACTATCTTCTCCCCTAAGGGAGCATGGTCTGACCTCACTCAACCTTGCCTTATCTCTTACTCCAAGTCACCACCTACAACCCTATCATTGTTAGCTAATCTTTTGATATATCAAGCCCATAAGATGCCCCTTATAAGCATTTCATCACAAAGGCAGTGGAAACGCAAAACCTCCCCATCATTATTCCACAATGTGCACCACAAAAATATGAACAAAGGCAACCACACTAATGCCAATAGTCTCATCATCGCAAACCACACATCATATCACGATGGATTTCAACATTGAAGCTCTATAGGCTTTGGAAGACAAGGTTTTTTGGTAATGGAGGCCGAGATTCAGTGACCAAGAGCATAAGGAAAGCAAGACAATAGCACTTAAAGAGAAGTAGGAAGCCCAAGGAAAACTCAAGGAGACTCAACAGAACTACAAGACTTTCATCATCCATACAATGAAACAGAAGTCAGAATTTCAAAAGCATCTACAAGGAAAGGAGAATGCCTTGCAAGAGAAGATCGAGGAGCTCACCAAGAAAGAGGCACTACTAAGAAGAGAATTCTAGAAGCAGTTTGCAAGAGAAGGAGCTCTTTACAAGAATGGTTTGAGAAACTTAGCAAAAAGGATGCAACTTGAGGAGTTTCAAAAGCAATTGCAAGGAAAAGAAATTATCCTACAAAAGCAGCTTGTATAAGATAAGATAAGCAAACAAATTTGACAGAAATGGATAAGATAAGCAAACAAATGGTTGATATAAACTATCAAAATTAATGAAATGCTAAGCCAAGTTCTCTCAAGAAAAGGCAAAATTACAACTTAGGAAAAGAGAGCACAAGCATCAATTGTAGGAGAAAGAACAATGGAAGGTTGCCTATGAGGATTTGCAAAGGACAATGTCAACCAAGTTGACCCTACCACCCAGCACACAAAGAAACACTGAACCAAGGTATCGAGTAGCAAAGTATATGCTTGGAGCTTTGCTCCTCACCATGAAACCTACAAACACACCTCTCTTGCATTAAAAAAATGCACACACACAAAATACTCAAGTCAATCGCACAATGACCAAGAGAAGATCTGGTGGCTCCTCCTCTTCCTCTACACACTCAAGATCCATAGTTTTCTACACAAAGGTAGAGCAAGAAGGAGGATGGACAAAGAGAGTTTGGAAAAGAGGGAAGAGAGAAGTTAAAGAGACACCACAATCTATTGTGATCCAACCTCCTCAATCACTTTTTCCCAAGAAGCCCAATTGCATCCTTTCTAACCTTTATCAAATCAAATATTTGACCATACAAAAGTAAAGGTTGAAGGCCTTATGTGTTGCATGCATTTTTGGCCAAGGTACCTAAGGTTTTTAAACATAGAAGACATGCAATGGCTTGTATAGCTCCAAGGAAAGCATTTACAATGCATAAATGTGTGTGACAATAGAGTGCAATGAACAAGTGTATAGTATATAATTTTGGATAGGATAAAAGATTTGTCAATGTTGAGCTACATCCTTTTAACCTTTTTGGTGTAGAAATTGGGGGCTATCATTCTCCCACACTTTAATTGGTGAGCTCCTACGAACCAAGTATACATAGCATTCTTCCATTTGAAGCTTCAAGAAACACTTTCATACTTCTTTCTCTTCTATTCTTCAAACTTTGGTGGTTCCTTTATCCACTTTTTCAACCACTATCTCCTAATCTATTGTTTCTTTCTCTTAAACACCTCACACCATTTACTCCATTAACAAACATTGATAAGGAAAAACACCATGTCACTTCGTCCTTAAAAGACACCATCATTGTGAGGTAGAAATAGGAAAATTCCACCACTTCAAACACCAAAAAGGTGAAAACTCGCAAAAGATCTTCAACATCAAATTTAGCTTTAAGATTTCCCACCTGTGTGACTTAATGCTTGGACTCTCTTGTTGCCATTGCATATGAATTAACATGAAAAAAAGGGTTAAAAACTTAGGGTTTTTTTTAATAAGATATTATCTTCTTCCTCCTTGAGTGGTCATGGAAACTACCATGAGATCTGCAACAAGAGAATGCCACACTAGAGCACATCGTCATGGTGGATATGTCATGTGGGGGAAATAGAGGTTGTTGTGCTGTTGTGGATTCACAAGAGAATGCAAAATGTTAGCCTTATGCCTATTGTATTAAAAATATTATCTTTCGATTTCTTTGTTGTGCAAGGCACGATGAGGATATGTCATGGAGAGAAGGCAGTGACTATAGTACTCAACACCATGTAAATATGGAGTATAGGGGAGATAAGATAGAGTTTGGTGCCATGTGAAAGGATGGGAGAGGCATAGATTTGCTCGAATGGAATCGAGCATGAAGAGCTATGACAGCCAATTTTTCTTCTTCTTCTTCTTTATTCATGGTAATTGTTTTCTTCTTCATCCAAGAATGTCTTCGCTTCCAATGGCAACCTTGTCAAATTCACCTTCCTCATCTTAGAAGTCCAAGGTGCAATCCTGACCAACCATTCAAATTCATCTTCCTCATCTGTCGTACCCTCAACATCCATTCGATCCCTAGCACTAGAATCTCCCCCCCCCCCCCCCATCATCATCATTATCGTCTTCTTCTTCCAATGCACAATCTTTCAATCCATGATGAAGAAGGCTCTACCTTGGCCTAATCTACAAGTACAAGAGATTCTCAATTTGCAAAGATGTTAGTAAAATAGAACTTGTGAGAAAAAAATTTGCATGTGGCGCACTGCTTCTTCAAAGATCTTCAACACTTGCACTTCACTTTGCAGAATCCATAGCTAGTCTGGTCCGGACAATGGAACCAAGAATGACTGGCTCTCACCCAACAGACAAAGAAACACTAAACTAGGGTACCAAGCAGCAAAGTATATGCTTGGAGCTTTGCTCCTCACCATGAAACGTACAAGAACACCTCTCTTGCACTAAAAAATGCACACATACAAAAGACTTAAGACAATCCCACACTGACCAACAGACAAGATCTGGTGGCTCCTCCTCTTCCTCTACACACTCAAGATCCATAGTTTTCTACACAAAGGTAGAGCAAGAAGGAGGATGGACAAAGAGAGTTTGGAAAAGAGGGAAGAGAGAAGTTAAAGGGACACCACAATCTGCTATGCTCCAACCTCCTCGACCACTTTTTCCCAAGAACCCCAATTGCACTCTTTTGAACCTTTATTAAATCAAATATTTGACCATACAAAAGCAAAGGTTGAAGGCCTTACGTGTTGCATGCATTTTTGGGCAAGTTACCTAAGGTTTTTAGACATAGAAGACATATGCAATGGCTTTTATAGCTCCAAGCCAAGCATTTACGATGCATAAAGGTGTATGACAATAGAGTACAATGAACATGTGTATAGTATATAATTTTGGATAGCATAAAAGATTTGTCTATGTCGAGCCATGTCCTTTTAGCCTTTTTGGTGTAGAAATTGGAGGCTATCAAACCCAAGCAATAGACTAAGTTATTCTCCTCAAGTATCAGCATAGAAATCTAGTTTGTCAAATTAGGGATATCATCCCTTGTATTCATAGATGACCTGAAGCTCTTGTATTCATCTCCAAGTCCATCTAAGCATGTATGCACAATATCATCATCATCAACTACCACACTGATAGATCCAAGAGCTTCCACAGTACTCTTGATCTTCAAGGCATAATAATTTATGGATAGATTCCCTCTTTTCACTTGGTTCAACTCTAAGCTATAGCTTTCTAGCCTTTATATTTACTTTGAATAGCCTTGCTAAATTTTTTCATGCAATAGCAGGGGTATCAGATTCATGCAAATAGCCCATTATGCTATATGTGATACTAATAGATAATCAATACATGACTTTAGTATGTGTCTGCTCCCAATTGTTCCTAGCATTTAGCTATTCTATACAAAAGCATTTTGCATAAGAACTTTGGGTGCTACTATTATTTCTCATTCAATGTAATTCCAAACACCTTTGGCCTTCATGATATTTGTCATCCCGAAATTCCATGCACAATATTTGTTCTTATCAAGCTTCTTACCAATAATCTGGTTGAATTTGTCAAACAATTTAACAAAAAAAATAACTTGGAAAAAACTATAATCCACAAGCAAGCTAATACCAAGTGCAGCACAACTAAACACACAACCTTTTTACTAATTGCATAATAATAACCACAATCTACAATATATTTGCAAAGGCCTTCTATGTTTATAACCGAACAGTCACCTAAAACCTTACAAATTCAAAATATGTAACATGTGCATGTAAATGCCTGACACACTCAAAACTATAATATATCCAAACACTACTATCAAGACTACTTGCGTCTCCAAAATAGAGGTAGAAATGATCTCAAATGCCAAAAATGGTAGCAAGCAAGCCCTAAAGGGTTTATCTATAGTATATAAATTGTTCTTCTTACTCAACATGTTTCACTACAATCGAAGATTGTAACCTTGCTAGCCTCACGAGCCTCGTGTAGCTATAATCCAAGGCAAATCGAGCAAGGTGGAAGAGCTTATTATCCATTGCTTGCTTGCCTACTTTTGTACTCCAAAGCCTTCACCTCAATATTCAATCGAGCTCCATGCAGTTGTTGGATGGCTTTGATACCTTGAAAATAGACAAGAGGGGTGAGAGATGAAGAAACCAAGAGCACACACATAAAACAATGGAGACTTGATCACACAAAGAGATAGGGTTGAAATCTTCTTCTTCTTCTTTCTTTTTCTTTTTCCACACTAAAAAACTCAATCTATAATATGATAAAAGACTAATATGAAAAATTACACAATGTATGTATACATGGTCACTAAGTATAAACCTGCTTAGGAAAGAAAAGGTGGCACAATGAATGTGCCATAAGCAAAGGAGGACTTCATGGTGATTGAAGTCCACATCACTAAGATGCACAATGGATGATAACTCATGTAGAACTCAACAACTCAATAGGGTAGGGAGAGAGAGAGAGGTTGAGATTGAGGAAAAGAGAGTGAGAGTATGTAGTGTGTAGTGAGGGACTAAGAGTAAATCCTCCATCTTTTTTGTACTCTCTCATGCCTTATCCATGCTCTCTTCTTATATCACAAATGCCATAGCGGATTTGAGAGCCTAAGGAGTGCACCTTAAATCATGGGGTGTGTAAGAGCATTAAGCATGCATGGAGACATGCCTTGCACATTCACTATGAGAAAATATAGATTCATATGCAAGAGACTATGTAAGAGGTAGTCATCAACGTAGTGGTTGAACCTCTTGAATCAATAAGAGGGCGTCCAATGTTCCAATGTTGAGTATGGTGCCCAACACTACAAGACATCCCTATATATGCCTTTCCATCAATAACATATTCTCAAAGGGGCCCAAACTCCTCAATGAACAACCATAAGATCTCATGAAACTCCTTAATAATCTATAGCTGAGTATGTTTGTCATGCTACTCCCTATGGAGTATCTTTTTTAATGCTTAGGATGTTCCATAGAGATTTGTTGTTTAAAAACTATCCATATGGTTTCTTTTGGATCCTCTTATACTCTAAATCATTCCACACTTCCTTCCTTGTCAAAATAATCAAGTATTGTCCAATTTGCAGCCATTCACCCTCATACAACTCCTCTAAAAAAGTTTAAACTATAGTGATATAGCATACATGGTCAAGTGTTGTCCCTACACTTTTAGCTGCTTCTTCATCTACAATTGCATCTTCTTTATCTTCATACCTCACTTGTGAAAGCATATCAACCATTGGATTTTCTTTTCTTGCTATATTTCAAAACTCCAAATTCAAACACTTAATATAGACAATCCACTAAACCATAGTAATATCTAGAGTGGAATAACTAGTGACCATACTAAGAAGCATAAGCAATCTTTCTCTACAATAATTGGAGCTCCAATAAAATATTATTTATCTCACTTCAATGTTATCACCATTTCTTAGAATGCTCTTTTGATAAACAAATAATTTCTTTGATATGAGCACTTTAGTTCTAAATCTATTAGCATTCCTATTTCCTTCCTCATCATCAAGTCTAATGGCCCAACCAATCCCTATAGGACTTGTGTCAACTATTGTAATGATAGGTCTTCCACTTATTTGATCAACCTTTCTCAATGTAGGTATTGTCTGTAATAACCTTTTTACCATTCTCATTGCCTTCGTGTACATCTTATCCCACTGAAAAGTTTGCCTCTTTCTTAACAATTAATAAAATGCATCTACAATATGTGCAAAGTGTGGAATCCATACAAGATAAAACGCACAAGCTCCAAAAAATATATGGACCTCCAAAAATGTTGTAGAAGTCTCATCCACTCTCTCAATGGCACCCACCTTAACTAGAGATGGTGGGTTTCATAGGAACCACACATGTGGCTCACAATCAAGACCTCATTTTCCCCAAATACTGACTTCTATCATGAAAGAGTGAGATTCACCTATTCCAATCTAGTCAAGATCCTTTCACAATTGGATATGTGCTCTACAACGAATCTCTTGCATCCAAGTTCATCTCTTTTTTTTTCTTTGTCCTCCTTTTTGCACCCTTTTATCAATGCAACATCCAAAAAAGGTATATTGAGCTATAGTATATAATCAGATAAAACCCATTCATGGTATTCATCATATGAGCAATGGAACTTATTGCTTCATCTGCCAAGTATACATTTGCACCTAGTGATGTTTTCATTGTATTAAGTTCTCTACTTTCTATAGCCAACTAAAAATTATCATTACCAAAATATAGATCATCCAAGAAATAAATAGCCCTTCCTGCAAAAGTTTCTACAAACCATAATTGTATAGTCCCTACATTTCTGGTAGTCACTTTGTTCATTAGTTACATATCCCAACTAACTCTCAATGTTTCATTTTTCTTTGGCACTATAAACCATGTATTTGAATATAGAGTTGAAGAAGGCTCCAAATTTCCCATTCTAATCTTCAACACAAAACAAGGTTCCTTCATAAATTAACATTCATTTAATACACAAATAGGAATATAAATAAAAGAGTTTCAATATTTGGTAAAGAAATTATAGCTTAATGGGCATTCAGCAGAAAAGAAATGTTAGAACAAGTAAATGTTATTAAATTAGAGTTTCAAATGGTAGTATAAATTGCATAACATCGAAAAGCATTGAATAAATTCTCTCCAATTGCATATTTTAAAAATTAAATTAAGAATATTTCTTTTAGCATTTACAAATTTAAAAAGTATTAGAAAAAGTAAAAATTACATTAAGAATATTTCTTTTAGAATTTATATACAAATATTTGAACAAGTGAAAATTATATTAAGAATATTTCCTTTAGTATTTACAAATTAAGTGAATATAAAAAGAGATAAAATTTATATTAAATATATTTTTTACATTTACAAATTACATAAATATCAAGAATTAATTCCTTAGTATTTATAAATCATAAAAATATTAAAAATCGTTTTTCTTGGTATTTATAATTCATTCAAAGTGAATTATGATCATTAAAGCAAATGATAAAAATTTATTGATTAGGAGTAATATTATTAATTAAGTTGAAATTATAGCAAACATAGCTCATTAGAAATTATTAGATTAAATGTGTTACTATTTTGAACCTTCAATATTCAAACCAATTCACTTTGCCAAGATGACAAAGTGAAATATGAGTCCTAGGTCACGAGATATTCAAACCAATTCTCCTTAAAAATAACAAAAGTCTAAAATTTCCTAGAAAAAATACATCCCTTGTTGACTCACATAGTTTCTAAGGAAAAATCATAATTTCAAGATGCAATTAGTTCTCACAAATTAGATAAATTCTAATTAGTCAGGACTTGTAATGAGGTCAAGTGACCAACCTTTAATGAGGGTTATGAGCAAAAATTGTGAACAAAGTCTAATAATAATCAAGGAAAGAGCCAATGAAGGAAGGCTAATCAAAATTTAGATCTCAAAAAGGAGACTTAGAAAAGACAAATCTGAACGGAAACTAGAAAAAATCTAAGTTAGAAGAGGGTCGAGTCAGAAAGAATTGCCTTTAAGTTAAGATCTTGCTCAAAAAATTGCCTCTCTATTTGTGTAGGAATATTGCTTGAAGAAAAATTATTTGTGGTTGTAGCAGTGCATACAAGTTTAACTTAATACACTTAAAAAGTTAATTGAATATAATCAAAAATCTTAATATACTAAGTTTGCAGGATTAAAAAAAAAAGTGCACTAGACCTCTCCCAAGGCTAGTTACATATCCCTTTTCCAATAGGAATTAATTGCCACCTCAAAGAGTTTCGATGGACCAATCCCAATGGCAAGAGGTTACTAGTTAGGGGAGAAAATCTTGGAAAAATAAAGGCCTTAACATTCTTCCATATGGATGGGAGGTGAACACTTGTGCAAGAATATCTACTAAATAAAGAAGTTATTTTTTCAAAGGATTGTTTTCATTGTTTGTGTGTTGTGATTTAAATTACATGAATGAATATTGTGATTAAAATTATTAATTTAAAAATATAATTTTATGTGTGCAACATAAATGTGTTAGGTAAGTAGATAACTAAAACTACCCAACCAAGGAAAGCAAGAGGGCACGAATGAATCCATCCTAAGGTAGGGCAGTCTCGGTAAACTGTCGAGAGCTTCTTTATAAATTTGATGCATTAGAGTATAGGAAATATTGGTCCATAGAGTCAATTAAGACCTTGACTCCATATCATTTTAGGGGAATGGAGTGAGACTTTGCCTTATGGTTAGAGGGGTCAATTTTCTCGTACTCCCCCTTGTTTCTTGCTCTCCTTAAACCAAGTGCAATATGAGTTGGTTTTAGTTCGGGTAATCTGGCATAAGCAATTTCTTCAAGACCATCGATGCTAGTTAACCCAAAATAGGAGACCTTAGTTTGTTTGGAAAATCGAAATTCAAGTCAATTCTCGTGGGAATGGTCAAGAGCTTCCATTGTGAGGTGAGCTCGAAAGAGTATAGGAAACAAACCCTGTGTTATTCAAGGATATCTAAAGTGGGTACATTAAGCATGGTATCATAGCAAAATGGAATTAATGTATAGGAAGATTTGTTTATAACATTGTTTAAGGAAACATTCAATATAAAAAATGATTCACCCTTTAACTATTGATTGAATCTCTTTCAGAATAATGAAGATTGGCAAAAATTCCTAGTATTCTGAGCAATGTTTACCTCAATGATACATTTTATTGATTTTGATTGGCGGGATCTCTTCATGAGGATATATGGAGTATATATATAATCCTTTGCCACTGTATTATTGGGAGAATTTGCAAATGCAAAATGAAGTCTATTACTTCATCAATGCCGATCAACTTGCCTATCTTCACAACAACCTTAACAGACTCAAGTGGATGGATGACCTTGAGCTAGTTCAAGCTATTCATCTTCAAAGAATCACATCTAAATCCTATTCTCAATATAGATGGAGAATGGGTTTGCCAAAACCATTGTCTTTATGATCAAGTGCTCCATATTCTCCTAGCCAAGCACATTGCCATTTTAGGGTGCTCGCATCGCTACAATTATTATAAGGATAGTTTCCCAAATCTTCTCTAAAAATACAAAGTTCTAAATATATCGATGAGTCTCCAACCTACCAAACTACTTATGTATCTGAACTTCACAATTAGAACTGTTGTAATCCAAAAATCTCCCTAACTTGATTTCAATTATTTACTTAATATAATAGCAAAATCCAATTAGCCCTATTGCGAATCGTAACTCAAATTTTTGCAATATTGTGTACTAACCTTATGCTATAAATTTAATTTTTGTGGATTCAAGTTTTGAAAAAGACCTTAAAGAAGAGAGGAAAATAGTGTAAGCACTTAAGACATGCAACTAATCTTGCGAATATTAACAAAACTAGAATATTGTGCCTTCCATGTCTATGCTTACCCCAACTGAAGTCAAAAGAAGAAATTCCTTCTCAAGAAAATCAAACCACTCATGTTTGATAGCAAAGGAAAAGATGTCGAATCTAAAGTGAAAATTTAGATCGAATTTATGGAGGATTACTTCACTACTGCAATAGGTACTGCCCCTCCAAATCAGGCAATAGCTAAATTGAAGTTGACAAGCGAAGCCAACTTTGGTAAAAGCAATGGTGCAAGGACCAAGGGGTTGTGGAAGCAGCCATTACTTGGGAAAATCTTAAGGAAGTTATACACAAGTAATACCTCACACTGACATACCACACATTGAAAATGAATGAATTCTTCAGCTTGAAGCAATCTAGATCAAGTTTGGAAGCTTGTTATTCCAAATATGTGTCCCTTCTGAAGTATGTCTTGCCCATAGACGTCACCCAACAGGTGTCAAAGTTTTGTCACGGGCTAAACCTTCCATTGGATACTCGTCTCAATGCAATGAATCCATCTGACTTACAAGACGCATTAATTCGTGCAAGGACCATTATACAAGAATTTCAAGAAACATCCAAGAGTAGCACATTTTGGGGACAAAGCTCTACATACAAAGGACTACAAGGATATGTCAAGAGGATCCAAGGACAATACCAAGCCGATCAAAGGAAGAAGGCAAAGGCAAGTGCAGTTCAAAACTTTATACCGACAGTCAGCAAACAAGGAGATATCAAGACGTTTCCATTGCAACGAACCTAACCACTTCAAAAGACAATGTCCCAACCAATTTTCCAAGGGCAATTTCGTGGCTAGAGTTGAGCAATTTCAACCACCAAAGACAAAGTTGTTATAGTAACCTTCAAAGGGAGGAACAAAGCAATAGGGGAAAGTGAAGATCCCACTTTAAAAGCGAACATAGAAAGAGCAATGGTACATGCTGCTCTGAATAAGAAGGGCCCAATATCTAGTTCTCAATAATACAACCGTGCAACCTACCAAGGTAAAATCTTTAAGATTTTGACTAATTGTGGAAGCACGCACTCACTTATCTCACCAAAGTGTGAAAAGAGGCTAGGAATAAACATTGAACATGGATCCAAGTTGTTAGAATTGGCAAATGGGAAAGAGGCAATTTCTACTCAACAAACTCGAAGAGTGGAATTTAAATTATGAGGGAATCTTTCCAACATGGGGTTCAAAGTTATGAATTTAGGAGCTTATGAGTGCTTGCTAGGAATGGATTGGCTAATTCCTAATTATGCTCATATTCATTGCAAAAAGGTCAAATCATGTTCCTTGATCAAAAAGGACAGTTAGTAAACTACTCAAGGCAAAGCTGGAAACCTTAGAATAATCCAGCTAGCAAAAGCTTATCGGATCATGATGAAGGGACTAAGAAAATGACTATATATCTACCTAATCAAACTTAATAATATTGGGAAAGAAAAGGAAGCTGATAAAGAACAATATTGGCTTAAGGAATATTGGCTAAAGGAATATACACGTGTTTCCTAAGGAATATTGGGAAAGGAAAGGAAGCTAACACCAAGAGTTGCACCAATAGCAAAGCTACCATATCTATGTCCATTCCAGAAGCCATTAAGTTCAAAGAACAACTCAATCAACTTTTGGACCAAGGATACATCAAACCAAGTAATTTACCATGAGGATCCCTAGTGTTGTTCCAAAAGAAGAAGGACAGGACCCTTCGTCTCTACATGGATTATCATGGGCTAAACCAAGTGACGATCAAGAACAGATATCCAATTTAGAGGATAGATAGATTACTTAGCCATCTTCAAGGTGCAAATATATTCTCAAAGATTGCATGCTATTATCAAGTGAGGATCAAAGAAGAAAACATTACAAAAACTACATTTAATACAAGGTATGGCCATTATGAATTCATTGTGATATATTTCAGATTAACCAATGCACCTACAACCTTTAACCGGTTGATGCAAGACATCTTTTGGCCCTATCTTAATGATTTTCTTCTTGTCTTCTTCTATGACATCCTGATCTACTTAAAGAAGGATGAAGACCATGAATCGCAACTCTGAGTTGTCCTTGAAATAATGAGGATGCACAAGCTCTGAGCCAAAAAGAAGAAATATGCCTTGTCTAAGAGGCAAATTGAATACCTTGGATGGTTACCTTGTGCCCAAGGAGAATACAATTCAAGCTTAATCACTGTGGATATGCTAACTAAGGTTGCTCACCTTATGCTAGTTAAAACCAACTACAAGGCTTCAGATATTGCAAGGGTCTTTGTGAAGGAGATCTTTAGGCTACATGGATTGCTTAAAAGGATCATCATCGACTATGATTCTCTCTTCACTTCTCATTTTTGGAAGAGTTTATTTGAGGCCATTGGTACCGAACCTTGTTTCAGCACTGCCTATCATCCTCCAATTGATGGGTAAAATGAACGAGTCAACTAAGTCATCGAAGACATACCTTCAAGCTTACTGCAAGAAACCTAAGCGATGGATACAATACCTACCTTTGGTGGAGTTTGCTTACAATGCATCCTACCATCAAAGCATCTAGATGACCCCATTCCAAGCTTTGTATGGACAAGAACGCCTAGCCCCGCTAAAATTTTCTAACCCTACGATAAAGGTAGAAGCTTCCAAGAATATGTGATGGATGAACAAGTTAAGGCTATCAAACAAGATATCTAGGCTGCCAAGGATTGACAAAAAGCATATGTTGATCTAGGAAGACAAAAATGGATCTTCAAGGAAGGAGACATGGTTTTTGTTCTTGTTCATTCTAAGAAGAGATTCTTATCCTTGGGCAATCCCAAGATATGGTGGACCATACAAGATTCTCAAGTGTCTAGGAATCAATGCTTACAAGTTACAACTCCTTAAACACTTGAAAGTTCAAGATGTATTTTATCTTAACCTCCTAAATGCTTATTTACCCAATCTTGATTGTGTTCTTGATATTCAACAAGTTGTAATGCCAAACCAAAGAGTCCTTGAGTTTCAACTTGACAGCATACTTGATATAAATGAACATATCCTCTGAAGCCAAACCATCAAAGAATATCTCATCCAATGGAAAGACTATCCTGAAGAGGATACCACTTAGATGAACAAGGAAACCCTATGTAAACAACATCCCCAATTTCTTTAGTAATAAGGAACAAGGATCAAATAAAATCTTAGAAGTGATTTGAAACCCTACAATTGCAATAAGAAGTGCTTTATAATGGCTATTCCACCTTATCTTTATGATCTTAAAAACTACCAATAATGCGTGTAATCAAAATAGCATAGTAGAAGCTTTAATGAATCCTAACTGAAAAGCGCTATGATCTCCATTTCTACTAGAATCAACAATCATAAGTTCCTTCGAGATGAGGACATCTCGATTCCTCTTCTAAGGGAAAGAGAATGTAATGTTCCCCCCCCCCCCAATGAACTAGTATTAAAGAGGGAAGGGGATGATGGGTTTTAAGGTGAAAACCTTTTTTTATTTTAAGGGGAAAAATGAGAAATGAAAGGATTTGTGATGTCCTCAATCAAGACACCATCGTTATCAAAACGAGTCAACTAAGTCATCGAAGACATACCTTCAAGCTTACTGCAAGAAACCTAAGCGATGGATACAATACCTACCTTTGGTGGAGTTTGCTTACAATGCATCCTACCATCAAAGCATCTAGATGACCCCATTCCAAGCTTTGTATGGACAAGAACGCCTAGCCCCGCTAAAATTTTCTAACCCTACGATAAAGGTAGAAGCTTCCAAGAATATGTGATGGATGAACAAGTTAAGGCTATCAAACAAGATATCTAGGCTGCCAAGGATTGACAAAAAGCATATGTTGATCTAGGAAGACAAAAATGGATCTTCAAGGAAGGAGACATGGTTTTTGTTCTTGTTCATTCTAAGAAGAGATTCTTATCCTTGGGCAATCCCAAGATATGGTGGACCATACAAGATTCTCAAGTGTCTAGGAATCAATGCTTACAAGTTACAACTCCTTAAACACTTGAAAGTTCAAGATGTATTTTATCTTAACCTCCTAAATGCTTATTTACCCAATCTTGATTGTGTTCTTGATATTCAACAAGTTGTAATGCCAAACCAAAGAGTCCTTGAGTTTCAACTTGACAGCATACTTGATATAAATGAACATATCCTCTGAAGCCAAACCATCAAAGAATATCTCATCCAATGGAAAGACTATCCTGAAGAGGATACCACTTAGATGAACAAGGAAACCCTATGTAAACAACATCCCCAATTTCTTTAGTAATAAGGAACAAGGATCAAATAAAATCTTAGAAGTGATTTGAAACCCTACAATTGCAATAAGAAGTGCTTTATAATGGCTATTCCACCTTATCTTTATGATCTTAAAAACTACCAATAATGCGTGTAATCAAAATAGCATAGTAGAAGCTTTAATGAATCCTAACTGAAAAGCGCTATGATCTCCATTTCTACTAGAATCAACAATCATAAGTTCCTTCGAGATGAGGACATCTCGATTCCTCTTCTAAGGGAAAGAGAATGTAATGTTCCCCCCCCCCCCAATGAACTAGTATTAAAGAGGGAAGGGGATGATGGGTTTTAAGGTGAAAACCTTTTTTTATTTTAAGGGGAAAAATGAGAAATGAAAGGATTTGTGATGTCCTCAATCAAGACACCATCGTTATCGAAACGAGTCAACTAAGTCATCGAAGACATACCTTCAAGCTTACTGCAAGAAACCTAAGCGATGGATACAATACCTACCTTTGGTGGAGTTTGCTTACAATGCATCCTACCATCAAAGCATCTAGATGACCCCATTCCAAGCTTTGTATGGACAAGAACGCCTAGCCCCGCTAAAATTTTCTAACCCTACGATAAAGGTAGAAGCTTCCAAGAATATGTGATGGATGAACAAGTTAAGGCTATCAAACAAGATATCTAGGCTGCCAAGGATTGACAAAAAGCATATGTTGATCTAGGAAGACAAAAATGGATCTTCAAGGAAGGAGACATGGTTTTTGTTCTTGTTCATTCTAAGAAGAGATTCTTATCCTTGGGCAATCCCAAGATATGGTGGACCATACAAGATTCTCAAGTGTCTAGGAATCAATGCTTACAAGTTACAACTCCTTAAACACTTGAAAGTTCAAGATGTATTTTATCTTAACCTCCTAAATGCTTATTTACCCAATCTTGATTGTGTTCTTGATATTCAACAAGTTGTAATGCCAAACCAAAGAGTCCTTGAGTTTCAACTTGACAGCATACTTGATATAAATGAACATATCCTCTGAAGCCAAACCATCAAAGAATATCTCATCCAATGGAAAGACTATCCTGAAGAGGATACCACTTAGATGAACAAGGAAACCCTATGTAAACAACATCCCCAATTTCTTTAGTAATAAGGAACAAGGATCAAATAAAATCTTAGAAGTGATTTGAAACCCTACAATTGCAATAAGAAGTGCTTTATAATGGCTATTCCACCTTATCTTTATGATCTTAAAAACTACCAATAATGCGTGTAATCAAAATAGCATAGTAGAAGCTTTAATGAATCCTAACTGAAAAGCGCTATGATCTCCATTTCTACTAGAATCAACAATCATAAGTTCCTTCGAGATGAGGACATCTCGATTCCTCTTCTAAGGGAAAGAGAATGTAATGTTCCCCCCCCCCCAATGAACTAGTATTAAAGAGGGAAGGGGATGATGGGTTTTAAGGTGAAAACCTTTTTTTATTTTAAGGGGAAAAATGAGAAATGAAAGGATTTGTGATGTCCTCAATCAAGACACCATCGTTATCGAAACGAGTCAACTAAGTCATCGAAGACATACCTTCAAGCTTACTGCAAGAAACCTAAGCGATGGATACAATACCTACCTTTGGTGGAGTTTGCTTACAATGCATCCTACCATCAAAGCATCTAGATGACCCCATTCCAAGCTTTGTATGGACAAGAACGCCTAGCCCCGCTAAAATTTTCTAACCCTACGATAAAGGTAGAAGCTTCCAAGAATATGTGATGGATGAACAAGTTAAGGCTATCAAACAAGATATCTAGGCTGCCAAGGATTGACAAAAAGCATATGTTGATCTAGGAAGACAAAAATGGATCTTCAAGGAAGGAGACATGGTTTTTGTTCTTGTTCATTCTAAGAAGAGATTCTTATCCTTGGGCAATCCCAAGATATGGTGGACCATACAAGATTCTCAAGTGTCTAGGAATCAATGCTTACAAGTTACAACTCCTTAAACACTTGAAAGTTCAAGATGTATTTTATCTTAACCTCCTAAATGCTTATTTACCCAATCTTGATTGTGTTCTTGATATTCAACAAGTTGTAATGCCAAACCAAAGAGTCCTTGAGTTTCAACTTGACAGCATACTTGATATAAATGAACATATCCTCTGAAGCCAAACCATCAAAGAATATCTCATCCAATGGAAAGACTATCCTGAAGAGGATACCACTTAGATGAACAAGGAAACCCTATGTAAACAACATCCCCAATTTCTTTAGTAATAAGGAACAAGGATCAAATAAAATCTTAGAAGTGATTTGAAACCCTACAATTGCAATAAGAAGTGCTTTATAATGGCTATTCCACCTTATCTTTATGATCTTAAAAACTACCAATAATGCGTGTAATCAAAATAGCATAGTAGAAGCTTTAATGAATCCTAACTGAAAAGCGCTATGATCTCCATTTCTACTAGAATCAACAATCATAAGTTCCTTCGAGATGAGGACATCTCGATTCCTCTTCTAAGGGAAAGAGAATGTAATGTTCCCCCCCCCCCAATGAACTAGTATTAAAGAGGGAAGGGGATGATGGGTTTTAAGGTGAAAACCTTTTTTTATTTTAAGGGGAAAAATGAGAAATGAAAGGATTTGTGATGTCCTCAATCAAGACACCATCGTTATCGAAACGAGTCAACTAAGTCATCGAAGACATACCTTCAAGCTTACTGCAAGAAACCTAAGCGATGGATACAATACCTACCTTTGGTGGAGTTTGCTTACAATGCATCCTACCATCAAAGCATCTAGATGACCCCATTCCAAGCTTTGTATGGACAAGAACGCCTAGCCCCGCTAAAATTTTCTAACCCTACGATAAAGGTAGAAGCTTCCAAGAATATGTGATGGATGAACAAGTTAAGGCTATCAAACAAGATATCTAGGCTGCCAAGGATTGACAAAAAGCATATGTTGATCTAGGAAGACAAAAATGGATCTTCAAGGAAGGAGACATGGTTTTTGTTCTTGTTCATTCTAAGAAGAGATTCTTATCCTTGGGCAATCCCAAGATATGGTGGACCATACAAGATTCTCAAGTGTCTAGGAATCAATGCTTACAAGTTACAACTCCTTAAACACTTGAAAGTTCAAGATGTATTTTATCTTAACCTCCTAAATGCTTATTTACCCAATCTTGATTGTGTTCTTGATATTCAACAAGTTGTAATGCCAAACCAAAGAGTCCTTGAGTTTCAACTTGACAGCATACTTGATATAAATGAACATATCCTCTGAAGCCAAACCATCAAAGAATATCTCATCCAATGGAAAGACTATCCTGAAGAGGATACCACTTAGATGAACAAGGAAACCCTATGTAAACAACATCCCCAATTTCTTTAGTAATAAGGAACAAGGATCAAATAAAATCTTAGAAGTGATTTGAAACCCTACAATTGCAATAAGAAGTGCTTTATAATGGCTATTCCACCTTATCTTTATGATCTTAAAAACTACCAATAATGCGTGTAATCAAAATAGCATAGTAGAAGCTTTAATGAATCCTAACTGAAAAGCGCTATGATCTCCATTTCTACTAGAATCAACAATCATAAGTTCCTTCGAGATGAGGACATCTCGATTCCTCTTCTAAGGGAAAGAGAATGTAATGTTCCCCCCCCCCCCAATGAACTAGTATTAAAGAGGGAAGGGGATGATGGGTTTTAAGGTGAAAACCTTTTTTTATTTTAAGGGGAAAAATGAGAAATGAAAGGATTTGTGATGTCCTCAATCAAGACACCATCGTTATCCTTAAGCACATCACCATCATAATGATAGATGTCATCATCATCACCACTCGATAGTCTCAAAGCTACTATACACCCCATAGGTGTACAATTGGCAAACAACCTTGGACGCATCAACAAGAGGGGAAGGAGAGCTCCACAGGACTAAATAGGGAGTGGAGTAAGTCAATAGGCTAAGACTAATAGCCTTAGCCAAAGGCTATAAAGGCCTAGCTTAAGCCTTAGCTTAAGCTAATATTTTTTTCACGTACTAGTTAAAGAGAACACAAAGAGAGAGAGAGAGAGAGAGAGAGAGAGAGAGAGAGAGAGAGAGAGAGAGAGAGAGAGAGAGAGAGAGAGAGAGAGAGAGAGAGAGAGAGAGAGAGAGAGAGAGAGAGAGAGGGAAGGACATAGGGAGAAGAGAAGAGGTGGAGAAGGAGAGAAGAGGAGAGGGGAAGAGGAAGATAACAAAAGAGAAGTAGAAAAGAAGAAAGAAAGAGGTAGATGAAGAGAAGAGGAGAATAGAAAGGAAGAGAGTGAAGGAGAGAGAGAGTGGGACGAAGAGAGCAAGATGAGGTCACCATCAATCATGAGAGAGAGAGCACTGCTTTGAATTGCAAAGATTCATCTACCTTTCCTACCTCTCACACCCATAAAACAAGTCCTCTCTACAAAGTGTCTATCTTGTAAGGTTTGGAGTTCTTAATCAAGACCAAAAAGCTATAGTGCATGTGAACTATCTTCTCACAACAGCCCCAAAGAGATGATATTCAGGAGTGGGGAGCATAAGAGCTACAAATATGGTTGTGAACGTGGTCAACACGTCATCACCACACAAAACACAAAACCAGATTCCTTCATAAATTAACATTCATTTAATACATGACCAAGAACATAAATAAAAGAGTTTCAATATTCACTAAAGAATTTATATCTTAACAAAAACTCAACAAAAAAGAATTATTAGAATAAGTAGAGGTTATTAAACTAGAGTTTCAAAAGATGGGATAAATTGTGTAACATCGAAAAGCATTGAATAAGTTCACTCCACTTTCAAATTTTTAAAAATTCACATTATGAATTTTTCTTTTAATATTTACAAATTATATTAATGTTAACAAAAGTAAAATTTACATTAAGAATTTTTTTAATATTTATGAAGTATATAAATATTAAGAAAGTAAAAATATATTGAGAATATTCATTTGAATATTTTTTTAAATTATGTAAATATAGAGAAATATGAAAATTGTATCAATGACATTTTCTTTTACATTTACAAATTATGTAAAGATCAAGAATTAATTTATTAGTATTTATAAATCATATGAATATAGAAAAATAATTTTTATTTAGTATTTATAATTTAGGTAGATGATAAAAATTATTGATTAGAAGTACTCTTTTAAAGAAAAATTTTGATATTATTAATTAAGTTACAAATATGGCGCATATAACTCATTAGAAATTATTAAAGCAAATATGTAACTATTTTTAAACTTGGGATATTCAAACCAATTCACTTTGTCAACATGACAAAGTGAAATACAAGTTCTAGGTCACGAGATAACCAAAAAGGACGATATAATTCTCCTTAGAAAGAATAAAAGTCTAAAAATTCCTATGAAAAATATTTACCTTATTGACCCACGTAGTTTTTAAGAAAAAATCATAATTCCAAGATGTAATTAGTTCCCACAAATTGGGATAAATTCTAATTAGTCAAGACTTGTAATAATGAGGTCAAGCGACCAACCTTAACAAGGGTTACAAGCAAAAATTATAAACAAAGACTAACAATAACCAACAAGAGACCTAATGAAAGAAGGCTAATCAAAAGTTAGATCTCAAAAAGGAGACTTAGAAAAGACAAATCTAAAGGAAAACTAGGAAAATTCCAAGAAGTTAGAAGAGGTTCAAGTTGAAAAGAATTACCTATAAGTTAAGATATTACTCAAATTGCCTCTTTATTTGTATAGGAATATTGCTAGAAGAAAAATTGATTGTGCTTATGGTGGTGCCTAGAAGTTTAACTTAATGCACTTAAGAAATCGATTGAATTGAATCAAAAATCCTAATATACTAAGTCTGCAACAAGATAAAAAGGAAAGCGCACTAGATCTCTCCCAAGGCTAGTTGTTGATCCCTTTTCCAAAGGGGATTAATTGCCATCTTGAATAGTTTTGGCGGACGGATCCTAATAGCAAGAGGTCACTCCGTAGAGAGATCCTTGGGCAAGAGAAGTTAAGGGTGCTAAGGGAGCTCTAGCTAGTAGATTCATAGACTTCTAGGAATCATCCAAACCCGTATCAGACTCAAGATGGACTTCTTGAGGCCCTGATACTAGTTAGGGGAGAAAATCTTGAAAAAATGTTGACCCATAGAGTCTATTAGAGCCTTGACTTTATCATTTTAGGGGAATGGAGTGAGACTTTGCCTTATAGATAGAGGAGTTGATGTACTCATACTCTCCCTCATTTCTCACTCTCCTTGAAGTAAGTGCAATACAAGTCAGTTTCAATTTTGGGCAATCTAGCAAGAGTAGTTGCTTGAAGACCATTGACACTAGTTAACCCAAAATAGGAGACCTTGGTTTTTTTAGAAAACTAAAATTCAAGTCAATTCTCATAAGAACAGCTAAGACCTTCTATTGCAAAGTGGAATCGAGAGAGTATGGGCAACAAACCTTGTGTTATTCGAAAGAATACCAAGCAGCACTACTTTAAAAATCATCTCGATGAACCACTAAATTGTATTGTTAAGGATCTCAAGTGGGCACATCACACATATTCGAAACATAAACGAGTAGTGCTACTTAGAAAATCATATTGATGGACCACTGAATCGTACCACTAAGGATATCTCAAGTGGACACATCATAACCATAGATGTTACAATACCTAGATTAACATAGCTAATATCAAATGATTGAAATAAGAATGCTCTGCCATGTCTAGACTATATATTCATAAAGCAATGTCTCTCTAAAGGTGTGAAAAAATTCTCACATCCAATCTTCAATTCTTTAAAATGTCATTTCTAAACCAATGCCCAATCCTTTTTGGGTCTCTGAAATTTTGCTAACAAGAAGCTAATTCAATCTTCTCCTCACTATTAGAAGACAATGGTAGTGCAAAAGGCTTAATCTTTTTTGCCATAATTTTATACTTTGTATCAACTCCTACTTTAGCCCTTTCATATAAGTATATATATCCTTGTTTTACAAACTCTTTAATCACCTAATCTATATCTAAGGAGTATACTTTAACCATGTTGTTTTCAATTGCTAGCCCAAAATTCAATGTAGCTAAAAGCTCATCCACGATATCAACATAAGACAGTTCATCATACATTCCTAAAACACATTTCTCACCTTTAAGTAATCCATGTGTTTCATATCTTCTTGTGTCTTTGTGAAAGCTACTATTTTGTAGCTCTATGCATGCTTTCAAACTTCTAGAAACATAATGTACTATCTATTGAAAATGCAACAAAATACATAGAAAACCACCAAAATAATCTACTATGTAAGGCAAGAGCCTTTTCCACCTTTCATCATCATAGTCTTGCTATTCAATGGTATCTAGTTGAAAATCCATTTTCTCATGAGAATCCCTAAATTCTTTAACATTGGAAGGCAAAGGATAGTCTCCCACAATATCACAATTTCTTAAATGATTTTCACAATTAGACAAACATTGCACAACATCATAACTATTACAACCTCCAATTCTAGCATATGCTAAACCATCATCCAAAACTTTGGTTTCCATGTGAACGATTGTAATGTACACCTACCCAAGGATCACAAGATATACAAATAAGTGTTGTTTATCCTAAGCATACCCAATAGTAACTTTTACATCAATACATGTTGTATACAAGTCCCCATGTGCATTATTTGCAACCCACATCCTCCATCCATGTTCCATAATCATTGGCCATCAGCCATTTTCACAAAGACTCTTAACCATAATATTAATTTCAAATCCATGATTGATCAAAGAAATATGATGCAACTCAAGATCTCCAAGTTTTAGTAGCATATTAGTGTTTACTCTAATTCAGTGATTCCACATATAATGGCTTCTAGGTATGACATATAATAATCTCCTCATGAAAAATTTACTAATCATGCCAATAATTTTACCCATTATGAATTATAATTTATGATTTAAAATCCGACCTTTTAGAACCTTCTTCAAATCAATAGTGTCTCTATATCAAATTGTAATTTGTAACATGGCTAATTGCCTTCTAGTTTACCATGATCTTACTTCTTTTCTTTTGATACATCTTCCATAGACATCTCAAGCAAAGGCTTTATAAGAGATGAAGGTTAATCTAACTTTCATATTCCTAGATTTTCATTATCCTACTTCCTCTTCTATGCTACAACATCCTCGATATTCTGAGCTTTGGCAAGATATGTATAGATAGACAAACAATCAACTAGAGCATCCCTTCATATTATCTATTGAATACAATTACTTGCCTTACTCAACTCATCTCTAAGAATCTTGCATTTCTGTGCAATATGCATTGCATACATATGACCAAGGCTTTGTTTTCTTATCAAACATAGTCTCACATCTAGAATCCTTTCGGAAACATTCTCTATTTGCAAGCCAAAGGTTATAGCCTCTACTGTAGCCTATGTATTGTTAGCAATCATTTAATCTACAAACTTCTACATTCCATTCTTTCCAAAGTTCAAATTGAGTGGTAATCCAATTTTGCACAATTAAATTTTCCCATCTTAGAAGACAACCACATCTTTATCCAAATCATCATCACATGAGTCCAACACTTCAATCTTATAGACCATCCTCTTTCTTCTAATTTTGAGAATTTCAATTGTAATTACTACATGCCTTTCACCAATTCATCCATTACATCATCTTTCACTAAAGTCACAGTAGACACTAACTAGTTACTCATTCCCTTAGTTTCCTTATAAATGCCACCTATATGTGTACTTCCCCTTCTCCTTTGTTGCTTCACCATCATAGACATAGCATCTTTTGCATCTTTCCAATCTCAATTCAATCCTTATGTTGTGGATTCATCCTCCAAAAGTAGCTCAAGTCTTGGCTATAATGCAAAGTCCACCAACTAAATAAACAACTCGATATTTTGACTCGAGATTGATGCATTGTGTCATCAAAATGGACATATCTTTGCTCAAATTCACGAAGTAACTATGTTATATCCAATCCTTTAATGGCTTTACAACCCACTCCAAGAAAGTTTTCTTTATGACCAACCTTGTGTCTTCTATAAAATATTCTTCCTTTAGTACTTTCTTGAAATCATGCCATGCAATTCCCTAAACTATATGGATAAGGGCAAGCTAGTTATAAAAGATTATACACAAACATATGGCATTGACTATGAAGAGACATTACAGCCCAATCCCTAAGATGGTAACTTTCAAATGTGTGATTACCTTGGGAGCATAGCCAAAGGTTAGAGGGTACAATAGATGGATGTGAAGAATGTCTTCTTGCACTATGATTTACAAAAAGAGGTGTATATGCAACAACCAATAGATTATGAGGATTATGAGTATCTCATGTATATGTGCATGGTAAAGAAGATACTTTATAGCTACACTAAGCACCTAGAGCATGGTTTGACAAGATCACAAAGTATCTCGTCAATATTTATTATGAAGGAGACTAGAAAGAAGAGAGAAAGAGTGATCAGGAGGGAGAAGCCATGAAAGCTTGCAAGAGATAGATAAAGAGACCAATTTCAATAGTACTAAATTGTGAAAATTTTACAAGTCTCTTTCATTTTATACCAATATCAATGAGACTTGGTATTTATTTTTTCAAATATATCTAACATATTAATTTCCCAATTCTTTACATTCCATCCCTTCCCTAGGTTTTTTCCCTCAAATACAAGATGAAAAGTTATTAAAATGTTCTTAAACAAACTATTATTGAAGTGTTGTCTGCAAACAAAATGTGCCCATTTATGACTAGGTCTTAAAAACCAAGAAAGCATCTTGAAGATAGGCAAACTCTTTCAATATAGACGCAAACCTCGAAGAAGCCTCCTCAAGTGGCAAACCCTTCCACTTTATCAAATACTCTAATGAATCTAAAGTAAAGGTTCTTTTCTCACCAATCTATAATCTTATCAAATGCATACTATATAAGGCCCTTTCTTTATCACTAAGCAATAGCTCATCCACATAATCATCTTGAGTACCAACAAGGGAAGACTTAAGCTAGCTAACGTGAAATACATTGTGAATCTTTGTAGAAAAGGAAAGTTCCAATCCATAAGCCAAGTCTCTTATGTGCCTAAGAATCCCATATGGCCCATAGAACATGTAAGCAAGCTTATTGCTTGAGCCATCCTTCAAAGTGGAGTAGTGAGACCTAAGAGGTAGATATGCTCAATGCCTCACCCTTCTAAGGTACCACTAATGGTCCATGGAGCTCTAAGTTGTAAGGCCCCCATTATGAGGAGAAGCCATGTGAGAGCCTAGATATTGGTTAGAGGTCCTAACTTGTATATCAAATGAGATCTATGTGATTGAAGAATAAAAAAGGTGACCTTTATAGATCTAACTTTAAGGTTAGATAGAGTAGTTATGCTAGTAGCAGCTTCGAGGCACAATGCATTGAGTTCCAAGATGTGAAAGTTATCAAGGATTCCTATTTTGGGATCCTAGTGCCACAAAAGTGACCCCTAGCTAGGGTGTCTCAAGGAGGCCAACAACTCCCCTAACAGGGATCCGAGAGTAATGTCCCAAACCCAATGATAAATGGAATAATCCTTAGCTAACTAGAAAAGGTTCATAATATGGTTGAATAGGCCAACCAAACTACCTTTCTTGGCTATAAAAGGAACTCCCTCCAAAGCCATTATCAATCTATTCTTCACCTAGTCAAAGTTCTCCTAGCCAATCTTAAGCTTTTCATCTATCATCTCTCTAGATCCCCATCTAAGCTTCACGATGGAAGTGCACAAGTAGACAAAGCCATCTTTATCTTAGTTTGTTTAAAATTAAAGTGGTTTCTCTTCTTCTCATATTTATTGTATATTCTCTACACCTTGCTCAAATTCTAACATCGCTACATCTACATTAGGCACTTTCACAAGGCTTCAAAGAAAGAAACTTGAATACTAACATCAATAAAATCATTATAGACAAACTTAACCAAGAGTCCAACAAATGTTGCACATCATGACAAAAATATCTAAGATATTTTTCCAACCACTTATTAACTCTTTTAATCTTACCAATGATAGGCTATAAAGATGAAGCTAACTTACTACCCATAGAGATAAACACCATCTACCAAAAATTACTCATAAACTTGAGTCCTTGTAATAAAAAATAACCTACAATAATCCATGCAATTTGAAGATTTGCTCCATGAACTTATTAACTAACCACCTATGATTTAGTAAACTACATCTTTATGGGAATGAAATGGAATAGCTTGGTGAGTCTATCCACCACCACATAAATACTATTCCATCCCTTCTTAGTCCTAAGCAAGCCAATAACGAAATCCATAATTATGTATGCCCACTTTCCTTTAAGAATAGGTAATGGCTACAACAAATCACTTAGCTTATGAGTGTTTTCCTTATTTTGTTAGCAAGGAATGCACCTAGAGACATAATCCTCCATGTCCTTCCATAATCCTTTATAGTGAAAAACCCTTTGAAATCTTATCATAGTATTTAAAAACACCTAAGTATCAAGCTATGGCCAAAGAGTGTATCTCCTTCATAATTTTTTTCTTACAAAGAAAAGAATAAGGGATGACAAGCTCACCATTAAACCATATTAGACTGATGATCTCATAACAAAGTTCTTTTAAAAGATAGTTTTCTTATAACTCTTTAATCCAATTGCTATGAAGCTCTATAATGGATGAAACATTGGATACCCACATTCTAGAAAGAGAATGTGCCACTGTATTATCCTTACCCCTCATATACATAATATCAAAGTCATAATTCTACAATGCATCCATCAACCTAAGCTACTTGGGATTAAGATTTAATTAAGAGAGAAGATACTTAAGAACCTTAGGATCACTCTTGACCCTAAATCAATTGCCATACAAATAACAATGTCACTTTTTAATTATATGAAGAATGGCCAACATTTTTCTAATCATACACATTCATAACCATCTCCTTTTCTATAAGCTTGTGATCCTCAAAAGCAATAACACCATACTTCTATAACAATATGGCATTGATGTCTCTACAACTAGTATCACCATACCATCTTAGTGTAATCATACTAAAATAGGAGCAAAAGTAAGTAGATTCTTTAACTAATTGAAGCTTTTATCTACAATATTCCAAAAGAAAAATTCCTTCTACAATATATCAATCAAAAGGGGCTACTATGCTCACATAATGCTTGATGAATCAACAATAGAATGACGACTTAATGCTTGATGAATCTCTAATACATTGCAATTAAGATCAACTTGGATACCCTCCTCATTGACAATATATCCTAAGTATTTCATCTCTATTTACATAAAGATACACTTCACCTCCTTAAAAAAAAGAATGTGGTGTCTCAACACATCAAATACCTTCCTCATGTGTAAGAGATGGCTCTAAAAACACTCAAACAAATTTGAACAAAAATAACTACAATATCTTGTTCATCAATCTCTAAAAATAAATTTGAATGCTAATCAAACCAAATGGTATAACCAAGACATGGTAAAGCCCATGTTCTATCTTAAAGGTTATTTTCACCTCATGACCCCCTCTCATATAAATTTGGTGATAGCTTGACCTCCAATTTATCTTCATAAAGTACTTTGTTCCCTTGAGCTCATCAAGTAAATCATCCACTCTATGAATAGGATACCTAATCTTCACTATGATCTTGTTAAGATCTGTATAATCTATACACCTACGCATGTAGTGAGAAGAATCTTGAGATATATAAAGAATACTTAGAAATTTGGATTATTCTACAAAAAAAACATTAAATCTACATTGTTTGGATGTATTGATGTAGATTGGACTAAAAATATCATGAATAGATGATTTACATCCATTATCTATGAGAAAAGGGTGCCTTCATCTCTTGAGCATGTTGAGATTCAAGAGGATGATAACTTTCACTCCACATGATTGCCACTTCTTTATCTTGCTTTCTCTTGTCTAATACAATTCATGTATATAAAGGGATTTTGACAAAGAGATTTAAGTAAAACAAAGTTTTCTAAACTTAGAGAAATGGACTATGAAGTTTGACCTTTAATGAAGGATGTTTATGACAATTGAGCATAGAGCTACAAGACATAGTATCAAAGTCAATGGAAGCATTATCGGTCAATAAACATCTCTAAACTAGAAATCAACAAGTCTCAACCCTAGCTATCTTCTTTGACTAATTTAAGAGCCTTACTAGACCATAGACAAATTCTTGGTTAAACTAAGCTTAAGACATCAACATGGTGAGAAATTTTTCATGGTGTGAGTGACTATGAGGGAGGGCAATAAGCATTTGAAAGAGTATGATTGATATGCTAGCATCTATCTAGCAATTGTCAATTCTAACATAATGTGCACATTTAGAGATGCATTGACTTGACAAGTATTCCACTACCTATATTGACCTATACCATCCCAAAGAATCTCAATGCTAAGCTTGTACAAAACAAAGTCCTTACCCTATGAACTCGATACACATCATCTTACAAAGGAGTTGAATAAACTTACAAAAGCTAGATTCATCTACAACATTGAGCATATGGATTAGGTATCACTTATTGTAATAGTACTCAAGAAAAGAAAACTGGCAAAATCAAAGTACATGGAAACTTTTAAAATGACAAATGCAACTTCTAGAAGAGACCATTATCCATTACTATATACAGAGCACATGTTTGAGTACGGAAGGAAGCTAATAGTTTCCTGTATGGATTTTTACACTAAAATGAAGTACAAGCCTTATACCTGTATCGTCTTTCAGAGGAGGTGGAAGTCCCCATTTCTGCAGACCGCTTCCACTTGGTAAGACCTTAAGCCTCTCAGAGCAGGCACTCGCAACAAGATCAGTTGCTTGGCCTTACGTTGATTTTGGTATTTTAAAAAAGAAGATTCCACCGACGCAGAATAGGATTCAGCGAATGGTTGACATGCTATACATTCTATCCCAAACCATCCGCCATTCAACTAGACATGATCGAATCTACTTCTATGACAAACGTTAAGACCAAACCCAGTTTCATCCCCAAGGCTTTCTTTCCTTTGAAGCTGACACTCTTGCCAAGCATGGCATGCAGTACAGTCAACTCATTCAAACAAAAAGGACAATGGTAATATTGCAAAAAGCACTGCTACAAGAACAGCACGCCGAAGAGGGAAAACACTATCCGCTGATGTAGCTTTTATTTTAAGGCTTCTTGGCTAGAATATAAAACTAGGAATTTTTTTTGACCCTGAAGCATGGCAGGACATAAATCTAGGGATTTTTCTTGACCCTTCTTCAACCTGACCCACAGATTGAGACATCAAACATGTGACGGATTGGAAACGAGAATTTCAAGCGGGAATTGGTTGAAGCACACCACTTCGAGAAACCTTCACCTCTTCAGTGCCTGGAAGGTTACTTTGTGATCAGCCATTTCTAGAACGTCCAAGCTTTCTGCAACTAGAATATAATGATATATTTGCTCATCAACATGAAAGCCTAGATTTGGTTCGTCTGGACAGGCATGCTGAGCCTTTATCAGAACAGAACTTAGTTTAGTTGGGTGACCTTACGTGTCTGATGGCTGAAAAGCAGGGCCTTGTACCGCTTGAATAGAATTCCTGCAAGTTGTATAAATAGCACTAAACTGGATGACCAAGAATATTTAGAGGATCTTCTGAAGTTCCAAAGCAGCAAGCATAATAGCAGGAAGCTGTCAACCCTGCAGCAAGCTCAACTCTACGTCCTTGACAGAAGGAAAAGTTGCAGGAGTAGAAAGCTCTCTTTCCACTTCGAAAATTTTGATCAAGAAAGATCACCAAAGTACTCAGGTGGTATGAAATCCGGAGATGCAAGCATTGCAACACATTTAAACTGCCACAACAGTGCATAAAATTAAATGAAGTGCTGAATGGAGACAGCAGTGTCGCGATTGGAGCAAATATAACAGAAATTTGACGAGAACAGTTTACTTACTATATACACAACGGAAGAGAAGCGAAATAATAAGAACGGAGGATGCAAATACCTTATGCTGCCTGTACTTCTCACGAATAGCTGGCAATGTACAGTTCTTTGTATTGCGATGCAAGTCATGAATGGCTTTGACACACCCTTCCAGTTCTGAGGGCTTGTAGCCAGTGTAGTGCTGCAATGTAAAGTTCTGAAAAGCAATGTTCAAGAACACATTACGTTCAAAAAGAAGAGATTGTCAGTAAAATCTACTGGGAAATAATGTATTCTCATTACCCAAGGCTTTGAAGTTGGATCAAGTATAACCTTCGCCATAAATACAGCAGCTCCAGCGATCATCGATGGCAAGTAACAGAGAAAACTATACTCTAGCAAAGTCAACTCAGCCAGAAAATTGCCCAGGAACTCGAGCTGCAAGGGAGGTGTCTGCAGTATCATCCAGCAGGAGAAAAGTCACCATTATCAAGAGTTGGATGAGTAATGGAAAGCCTTCCCAAAGCAAAGCCAGGCTGTGACTAACCTTCTGACCTGGCTGTGCAGCTCGGATAAAACGCCTGCCAAATCCAAGATCAATTCAAAAGTTTGAAACACCTTAATATAAACAAACATTGGCAAGAACAGCAATGCGAGTGCATACCTGAGAAAACTCTTCGTTGTTGGACCCGTCAGCTCAAAGTGCAAGTGGTTCAATACTCGCCTTTCCATGTCCAGGACCTTATTTTAAAAATGAACTAAAGATCAAACTTCCTCCTAATAACCAACTAAAGGCACTCCTTGCTAATTATCGATAACTTAGTAGCGTTCATGCAAGCACCCTGATTATACTTTTATAATCCTACAAATAGTACCTCTTCGCGATTGTATGTGTTATCTGTGATATAGCAGAACTCCTCAACTTGGGGGGCACATATTTCTTCGTACTTCCTAAAAGCACATTGTTGTCGATGAGACAAAACAAACAGACGATGTGGCACTCAAAATAACCGCCTAATAAATGCGCTTACGATGCTATGAGCATGCAGGAGACGCCCAAAAGCTGCAATCTTTGCCTAGTTACAAGATTACCAGAGAGAAAACGATCGATGTAAGATACACTCAGATAAAGAGTATCTGGCACAAGCTTGTACTCCTCTGCCACCTGCATTGAAAGCATGTGCTTGAGCATCTACTTGAGCATTCTTCAGATCCTTATAAGAGAGCTAGACTATTTTCTTCAAAAAATACGGTAGCAAAGATTATGCTTCACCTCTACAAGCCAGTCAACAAGAATTGACCGCATACTAGCATTGATCTCCTGCTGAATGACCTCCATAAAGTTCGTGCTAGGTCTCCTCTTCAACTAGAGAGAGATGAAAAACAGTGAAGGCATGCTGCCATTTTAGAAAAACGCCTTCTGCACAGATTATGCATTTAAGGAAATTAGTGATCCCCAAACTTACTTCCGCTACACGCAGGTGATGATAGATATCAGCAGCATAGACACTGCACATCTGTGGGTCTTTGTTACTGTCGATATCCGTATAGTTTTTAGACAGACATCCCTCCTCTTCCTCATGCTCCACAAATAAGCAGCCTGATGCAAGTACAATGTCAGCAATTGTCTGATGGCATGAACTTTTGAGCAGAATTTCATGAAAATATGGATTGTCTATATCACCTTGCCTAAAACAAGGTCTTGACTCCTTGGAGATATATAAATCGTGCTGAGCACAACATTCAAGTGATGCAAGCGTCTGACTTGCATTGCCCCCTGTTGAGAGCACTTCTACCATGCTAGGCTTCTTATCCTGAAATATTTCCACTCTCGATGGACATGAATTTTCATCGTTTGGGAAGGTGATGGAACTGGTTGTTTCAGACTTTCTTGAAGACTTTGGTTGATCCTCATGAACATCAATGATTGGATTGATCGGATTGAATACACCCAACTCAACTTTTTTGGATTGAGAAGGGACAGCTGTAGCTTTGATTTTGGCAGTCACTACTTCGATAGTCCCCTTGATGAAAACAGGGTGATTAGCAGACACAGAACAAGGACACAAGGAATGATCGTATTATGGAGCAGATCAAAGATTATGAAAGCACTCATGCTACTGATGGGATCCAAGCCTGCTAATGATTTATATGGCTTGAATATTACTTAATTTGTTGAAGAAATTAGAGAAGTACCTGAGATTTTGAAGCTTGGGTGTTTGACCGGACAGATGATATATTGGTAAGATCGGCTAAGGCAGCACGTTTCTTGGCATGCTGGACAGGAGCAGCGCTTGCTGCCTTGTTACTGGCATCCTCCATCGCAGCTCTCTTTGATGAGGCCTTGGTCTTTCTGGAATTTTCCTTGTTGCCTAGAGCAATGGCAGGTGGCACAGCTACTGTAACATCTCGGCTTCGCAACCGTCTGATCGCTACTTGCTCACCATTGTTTCCTGCCATATCTTTCTGGCCAGAGATCCAGACCCACCAGATAGCCAAACAACAGTCAGTTAATGCCACTTCCGACATTCACTACCACTGGGTATGGCACCTGGAAGAATCTGCTCATGAGCCTCTGTGAGCAGGAGGTGAGCACCAGATCCTGACGTCGACAAGGAAAACCACATCAGCACATTCAATGAGACGCTCAAAAATTAACTTTAAGCATTATACAGTTACCATGCGTGTATCTTATGCGAATTGATATAAAATTCATGGCAGGAAATGAAACAACATGCCGAAGTAGAATTCATAAGAGCTTAGA